>NC_083350.1:49531026-49791026 GCF_030254825.1 Meriones unguiculatus
CAACCTTTGGCCTCTTATGCCTTTTTGAAACTCCTTGCCTCCTTAACCCTTTGCGACCTTTCTGTAACATACAGCTAGGTAGGTAGGTAGGTCGGTTGGTAGATAGATAGATAGATAGATAGATAGATGACAGACTGACAGACATTTACTGCGTGATATGACTTGCCATCTGAGAGTTATCATTAGTAATTAAGATTGGAATAAAAGGGTCATTGAGATGATGGATCAGCACTTGTTGCCAAGCCTAATGACTTGAGTTCAGTCTCTGGGACCCACAGAGTGGAAGGAGTGAACCAGCTCCTGCAAGTTTCCTGTAGACCTTTAGTACACACAGAGAGAGAGACAGACAGACAGACACGTACATAGACAATAAATAAGATGTAACGAGAATTCTTAAAAAACGTATCGGAATAAGAGAATCTATATTCATGTTATTTACGGCTACTGAAAAAAAAAATGAGACAAATTACTGCCATTAAAGTCACCATACCTTGTTAATCAATAAATTCTAATATTGTATTAAGACCCAAATCTTTCCTGTGCTTCTGACATACAGTGCTCCCTGCTATTTTGAACTGATTGTTTCATGAGTCGGCAGGCACTGTGAACGTGGTAGAAGTGCCTCTATTGTAAGGAGACATCACATCTGTAGGTGTGGTGCTTTGCTCTAAGTTACTTCTCATTGTAGAAGTCAGAAGCTCCCCGGCTGTGCCTCATCCTAAGTGACTCCATTTTAAAAGGCAGTGCAAGTAGGGAAGCCAAGTGACTCTGCACCTAGTTTGTGCCTGTCAACAATCACTATCTGCCCGCACAAAACACAAGACAATGGACTGACAATTCATTGTTGCCAATAAAACAGCAACACCTGTGACCTCACCCATCTAAACTAGGCACATATGGGCACAGCAGACACCATGCCAGGAGAACCAGGCCTGTGAGCTCATCACCGGTAATGCCCTCATGTGGGTCACATAAAAGGAAAAGCGCATTGCCTCCCCACACAACAGGTGTGTCATTTGGTGCACGTGTTGTGGGAGTCACAGATTACAGACTCCCAACTTAGTCTCTGAGGCTTCAGCTGAGCCTATCATGGCCCACTGGCATGGATGGTCATCGTGCAGACCCACTGTGCTTTGACAGTCTTTCCCCTGAAGAATATGTGGCTAGGTTTGCTATGTTCCCCTGCAGTGACTCTCCCTCTACCTTCCATGATGCTTCTTTGGACTCCGCAGCCACTTTAACCCCTTCTCAACCATTACGTAATCTATATATCATGGTGTGACCTGGAAACTGGTGTGCCTGGGAAGTTAGAGCTAACAATCAAGACAGGAACAGAATAAGAGAATCCATGTTTGCCAGCGGTCACAGGTGTCAGGTGGAATTTTAAATAATGACTTTAAAGATAATGAAATTGGTTTGTGAATGTATTGTTTTCAATAAACCCTGACACTGTGGAAATACACAATCTTGTTCTCTACATGATTGCCACAGCACCCTTGAAACAAAAAGACATCTCTGTTTGTACATGTTTCTTCATGCCCTTGCCAGGAAAAGGAGTTCTAAATCTCAAGAGACTCTTCATCAAGAATCTCCAATTATATCTGTAAAAATCCTGTGTTTACTTTTCCTGGTTGCGCTCCCAATTTACCTACTGTTTTTAGGTTCTGTTCTATTGCTATGAAGAGACACCACGACCAAAGCAACTTTTAGAAGAAAGTGTTTATTTGAGGGCTTGCTTACAATTTCAGAGCTTTAGCCCATTATCATTATGGTGGGGAGCATGCAGCATGCAGGCAGACATGATGCTAGAGAGGTATTTGAGAGCTTACATCCGGACCCACAAGTCAGAGACAGCAGACACTGGGCCAGGCATGTACTTTTGAAATGTCAAAGCCCACCTCCAGTGACACCCCTCCTCCAAGAAGGCCACGCCTCCTAACCCTTTCCAAACAGTGCTACTAGCTGGAAACCAGACATTCAAATACGTGAGACTATGGGGGGGGAGGGAACATTCTCATTCAAATGACCACACCTACCTAATCTACTTTTTAAACTCTGATTTAGCTGAGAACGTTATTTCAAACTGAACTCTCAGCCGCCTCTATGACAATTTCTCATTCCCTGGGGATCTCCCACGCACACATGACAGCCACGTGTTAGTCACCTTTCATTGGTTCCTCTGCCCTTTGCTCTGTCTCTTGTTAGAGGAGTTTCAGCCATGAGCTTGGAAGACTGTAGGGGAAATCATTTCCCATTCCCTACAAGTGGCCGTGAGTGACCTAGAAGCAAGGGAGAACACGATGTCCAGGTAGGACGAAGGCGAATCTGGTCCCCATCGTTGGATACAATGTTCCCGGAAGCTGAATTTCTAGCGCCTTGAAAAGGGAACAAGATCAGGGAAGATGCCTGACTCCTCCAAGCCTCCCAGGCTGATCAGGGGAAATAAAGCAATGGTCTCCCACATTTCCCAGGGTGGTTGTTTGCTTGCCGTGTTTAGAAAGTTATCATAGGAAACACAGTTACTCCAGGGAAATTGCTAAAGCCTGGAGCTCCTGAGTTTTCTGAGATGTGTCAGGAGAAAAGTGCTATGTTCTCACTATGACACAGAAGAGGAGCCGCCCACCTGGCTCCCACTGGAGAAGCCCATGTTGAAGACAGTTGGGCTGCAGCTTGGGGTTATGCAAGCTGGTTGCTACCGGCTTCCTTGAGATGACTCATGGGCCACAAAGGATGCCTGTGTTCTGACCAAATAACTCAGGACTTCCTCTTTAACACTATTCCTGGGAAGGCAACATCTTCAATAGCCAAAGCCCAGGGACAGGAACAAAAATAGGCCCCTTCCATTTCTCCTTTGGCGTGAGCAGTGAATAATGGACAAGGCTATGCTATTAGTTGGACCTTAAATGGCCTCCAGTCACCCATGTGGTATAGGTTTGTCATTGAATGCATAACAAAGTAATGGAACCTTTCAAGGTAGATAAAAATAAATTAATTAAATTAAAATCAAAAGAACCCAGTCACCACAGGCTTATCAGGAAGATTCTTTAAGTTTAGGAGTTCAAAGCCAGCATGGTCAACATAGAGTCTTCCTTAAAACAAAATGAAACAACACACACACACAAATAAGTGGGGCCTAATGGAAGGTATTAGGTGAGAGCCATTACCCGCGCCCACCACTGTGGGCTGCCTGCCACACGCTCGGATGCAATGGAGCTAAGCATCCACAGGCTAAGTCTGCTAACATCGTAAGCCGAAATCAACACTTTCTTGCCCTAAGTGAATGATGTCAGGTATGTGTTGTAGGAGGGAAAGCCAGCTAACACGAGCAGGAGCAGAGCGGCTCAGCCTCCTGGAAGTGAGGCATTTCTAGAGTCGATGATACCGGAATAGGTCATAAACTCATAGGAGTTCATGTCCACATGGTATGATGGACATGCTAAGGCTGAGTTGAGGCTATGTCGCTGGATTTTCAAATGCTGCGGACCCATCTCTAGCGCTGGCTGTCCTTTACCTAGTGAGCCAGTGTGTTCACACAGAAGCAGCAAGATCGGAAGAAGCCTCACAGCTCCCTCAGAGCACCCGATTCCCCCGCCGAACAGCCCACCACACAGAGCTTTCAGACTGTTTTCACATCTTTCAATGCTTTAACAGAGGTGTCGAGAGCACTGCTTTAGTAACGCCTGAACAGAACACTTACCCTGTGTCAGGGACTGCTAGACAAGGTGCATTTATCTTTTCTACCCTTCACAGTAAACCCTTAAAACACGATCCATTTCTATCTCGTTCTGTGAATGAGGAAAGAGGGGGTATCGAAGTTAATTATCACGTGGTGTGGAGTGTATGTGTGTGTGTGTGTGTGTGTGTGTGTGTGTGTGTAGAACCATTTCCTACAGATGATAGTACAGACCTACAATCCTATAACTTAGGAGGCAGAGGAGGAGGACGAGGCCCAAAAAGGACTTTAGAAATGATTTAATTATTTAGTTTGAGCTTCTGTTTCTGAGAGGCTAGGCCGCATGCTCCACAAGGTCATGATCGTACAGCCCAGAAGTGGCTCTGAGTTCATGTACATCCCAGAAGCCTCCTGTGTTCTGCAGGTCTGAGTCTTTCATGGTCTGAAGCTATGTGCCATTCTCCAGTATCCTGGTACAATCAAGTACAATTTTATTTATTTATTTATTTATTTATTTATTTATTTATTTTTTGTTAAAGGTGTGTTCTGCCTGCATTAGACTGGTGAGGTCAGGCACTAGCTCTGGAACGGCAGAAGCCTTAACCTTCAGGCTCCAGAGCTTAGATACCTTTGCAGTTCTCTGTGGGTTTCAGAAAAACACATCTAAATACAGATTTGTCAACAGCTTTCCTTGTAACCCCAAAACGTTACTCCCTTCTCTTTTCAGAAACACAGCTCTGCCTTCCCACCTGGGGAGTATGTATGGCCCTCCCTTTGTTGCCCTCAGGAGAGGACTTCTTTCTCCGGTAGGGAAGAAGAGTGTCTTTCGCCAGAAAGGAAAGCCCTTTCCTGGGAACTTGGACAAAAACTGCTTTTTCTAAAGCAAGGTGGCATCAAGGAGGAGGGAGTGGGTCTCTGCTGCTTTTACAGCCTGAACACCAACTAAACGGAACAATGCATAAAATCCCCAGAATCGCATGCTTCTCTGTGCCATTTCCTGCCTCTTCAAAATGATATCAAGTGGGCTGGGGATGTGGTTCAGCAGTAGGGTGCTTGTCTGTTATGTGCAAGGTTCAATCCTCAGCGTGCACACACACACACACACATACACACACTCCTGGTGAGTGGGAGATGGTACTAATAATACCACTAGTGACATAGATATTTCCAGACACAAAACCCACAGAGTTTCCCTGGCCTAGCCCTCCTGTGAGTAACTCTGGGCTTAGAGCAGCTGCCAGCTAAGCTGGACTTCGAAGCAAGCCACAGTACTTCCAAGAAGTGGGGAGACAGGGAAAGAGCTTGGTTTACCGTAGGAGGATTCTGTATTCTGCAAGCCAGGTCTTGCCATAAACACTTGCCTGTTGGCTTCTTGCCAAAGCCCTGAAGTACTTATGCTCCAGAGACACTTGTTATCTTAAAGGTGTTTTCAGTCTCTTTTTATATTATTCATGCGTTCGGTAATAGAATTTTTAAAAGGTGTGTTCCCTGTTTAAAAACTCCATTTTAAGGATGAGACATATAAGTCAGTGGTGGAATACATGTTTAGCCAGCACAGGGCCTGGGATCATTTTCCAGGATCACTCCAGCATGACACTATTAAAAAAAAAAAAAAAAAGATTACAGTAGTCTTTGAAAATAGTGCTTTTCAAAGGCACACAGGCTCCTAGGAACAGAAAATATCTTCACAGAGACCTGTGATTTTGATCGGGAGCAGAGAGGGTGTCAGGGCATGCTTGATAGAATAGGCATGAGTGTGCATTGTATACAAATTTGCCCTCAGCCTTTACACATGATGTGATGGCATGGGCAGTACTCACTGAGTGCCCTTCTGCCTAGCTGCACCCTACATTCCTGGGAAACATAAAAGCCATCACAGCATAAGTACAAACCTGTGAACAGAACAAGATCTGCGCTACTTGCTTCCCAGGCAAAAACAAGCAAATAATCAGTACACGGCATACAAGAGACTCCGCCTAAGCTCTCAAGGTGTGTGCCGTACCGGCAGACACAGGAAATGCTGCTCTCTAAACCGCAGAGAGTGTGCAAGTCTCCTTTTCAACCTGAAGAGATAACAGTAATCTATCAGACCACTCCCAGCAAGGCCAGAGGCAGCCGGAGGCCTCCCCAACGCTGTGGAAGTTCCGTTCCATTCTGTGAGCAGGCACTACCAGAGGTGGTGGATAAAATGTAACAACTGAGAAACAACCCTCTTCCCATCTATGGGGTTTTGATAGAGTTCTACAGAACTTCAAGGGAGGATGGAATGGGCCATACCTGCTGAAGTGACTGTAAAAGAAGACACAGAGGAGGGCAGTTTTATCTGGCTCCTGATGGGCTGATCACACTTGGGTGGAATGGATAAACTGAGGTCAGAGGCTTGCTGTGGAAAAAGCAACCCTCTCACTGAGAGGAGATGCTTTCCAAAAGCTTTGCTGCTTTTTCTCTTCCATTAAAAAATTGTTTCTCTCTCTTCCACTCCCATCTAATATACTTATTATGCAGATTTTAAAGCCATTATAGACAGCTGTGCATAATGTTCAGGTAAAAAGTATCCAACTAAAGAGTAAGCACATTCCAGCTTGGATCTCAGCCCAAACCTTGGGCTGGGGTGCTGTCCCAGTAGCACTGAAGGCCCATTAAGGGAAAGCTGTTACCTCCTAACTGAAGCAAGGTGCTCTACATCTCAGGGATGACCTGTCCTTAGCTCCTCCCTTCACAGTTAAATCCAGCTGGATGCATTCATGGCCCATCCCAGGGAACCAGCCATCAGGAGCATAGATTCACCTAACACTACGTTAAATGAATGGGAGGAATAATTATGCTTTTTAAAAATCTTTTATTTTTTGAGATTACTATAATCATTTCCTCTTTCCCTTTCTTCCCCCCAACCCCTCTCACATGTCCCTCTTTTCTCTCTTTCAAATCCCCACAGTTTAAGAAAGCATCCCCTCTTCTGCCTCTCTCTCTCTTCTAAAAGACAATCTTGTGTGGTTCAGGCTGGCCTCAAACTCATCATGTGGCCAAGGATGACCTTGAATCTCTGATCCTTCTTGCCTTCACGTCTCAGTTCAAGAATTACTGGTTTTGCCACCATACCCAGTTTGTGTGATGCTGGATATTAGGCTTTCTGTATAGACATTGGCCCTGATTTCCTTGAGTGATTGGTTTTCACATGGAAACGTGATTTCACATCAGACAAAGGAATGGGAGAGAAAATCTGCTTGCTGGGAAAATATCTTAATACCTCGTTGTTGTGCTCCCCCAAACGGAATCTCAGTCTAAATTGTCCTCCAACTCACTGGTCAGCAGCCAGTGGTGGCCTTGAACTGCTGATTCTCCTGGCTCTGCTTTCCAAGTGCTGTGACTACAAGTGTGGGTAGCCATGACCAGGACCTTGTACACGCTAGGCAAGTGCTCTATAGCCCCTCCTTACTGGATTCTCTGGCTGCACTACAAACCAAACAAACATGAGGCATGTTAACAGAGACTTTAAAACCTCTCAATGACTTGCATACACATAAAAGTTCCCATAAACGTGGGACTCCAGGAAGGTCAGAAGACTGAAGCTTACACAGCTTTGTCAGCTACAGAGAGGATGGGGGCAGCTGGCTGATCTGTAATCCCAGGTCGTGAGAGGGAGGGGCAGAAGAATTACAGATTCATTGCCTACCTAAGCCTGAGGCTTCTATAGAGAGGTAGTGGCACAAGTTATGGGAGAGTGAGGAGAAGAAACGTGTGATGGGTGAAGACGGCTTTGTGTAGATAGCACCTCTGGGGCAATAGTGATCTGAGGGCAGAATTCAGGACTGACTGGTGACTAACATGAAGTCAACTTCTTGTCTCCTCCCTCGTGACCCAGTTCATCTTTTGTGGTTTATGACATTCCTGGGCAGGGGACTCATGGCAATTGAATGCCAGGCCCCTCTTTAGATACATAAAGAGCTCTCGGAGAGAGCCTGGAAGCAGCTCCTCGAGTGTCTGGCCTTTACAGCAGTAAGCTTTAAAAGGGTCATACTTTGGGTAACAGTTTCTGAAGTCTTTCACCAGTCTCTGCCCCCCCCGTGTGTGTGTGTGTGTGTGTGTGTGTGTGTGTGTGTGTTGGAAGGGCATGTTGGGCAAGGGCTGTACCACTGAGCCACATTCCCAGCCTGAACTTAACCATTTTAAAACATACAATCAGTGTCACTTTTTTTTTAAAATTTTAAAACAAGGACTTATTTATTTTTATTTTATGTGCGTTGGTGTTTTGCCTGCGTGGATGGTTATGCACCCAAGCCCTCTGGAGCAGGTCTTAAACACTGAGCCATCACTCGAACTCCTGGCAGTATTTTCTATCTTCCTAATGTTGCAAAACCATTACCTCTATCTAGCTCCAAAATCTTTTCATGACCCCAAAAGGTAATGGTACACTAATTAGACAGTCTTTCTCCGAACCACTCCTCCACCCCTGCTACACAAATCGATTCCCTGTCTCCATGTGACTTTGCAGCCGGCATCTTTTTATCAGCATACTGTTTTTAAAGTTCACCCATGGTACAGCTCGCATCTACCCTACATTGTCCTTTGTTGTCAAACATCCCAATAGTGCAGCTGCTGAAGTTGGTGTATCAACTCGTCAGCTTTGGCCATCTCCACTTCCTGCTCAGGAACAATACTGCTATGAATACTCATGAGCACATTTCTGTGTGAGCTGTACATTCCTTTTCAAAGAAGCATTAGCTTTTATCTGAATCCATATACTTTATGCAACTACCAGCCCTATGAGCCATCTTTTCTGCATAATTAGAAAGTCTATTTGCTCACAGCCTCCTTTCATGAAAGCCCAAAACAATTTTGTTGTGAAGTTCTAAAATCATATCAGTCTATTCTGTTTAGGTTGCCAATAGGAACATTAAATTAAGAAATTACTTAAGGTGAGCATATAGAGGCAGGTGGCTCTCTGTGAGTTCTGGGTCAGCCTGGTGTACATACCAAATTCTGAGCTAGCCAGTGTTACACAGTGAGAATCTAAAGAAAGGAAGAAAGAAAGAAAGAAAGAAAGAAAGAAAGAAAGAAAGAAAGAGGAAGAAAGAAAAAGAGGAAGGAAGGAAGGAAGAAAGGAAGGAAGGAAGGAAGGAAGGAAGGAAGGAAGGAAGGAAGGAAGGAAGAGTTAAATTATGGGGTTAAATTGATGGCACAGTCATTCCAAAAGACCCAGAGTCAATCCCAAGTACCCACTTGGCAGCTCATAACTGCAGGTTGTAGCTCCTATCCCAGGAGACCCAACTGCCAGCACATGGTATACTCCTGCTAGCAAAACACCCCCCCCACAGACACACACACAAAATGATAAATGTTTTTAAAACTTGCTTAAGGGGTTGGGGATGTGGCTCAGTCAATAGAATGCTTGCCTAGGATGCACAGAGTCCAGAACCTCATAAACTAGACGTGGGTGGTGGTGCTCACCTATAATCCCAACATTTGGGAGATGGAGGCAGGAGGATCAGAAGTTTAGACTTTAGGGTCATCCTTGGCTACAGAGCCAGTCTGAGGACAGCTTGGGATACCTGAGAGTCTCTTTTCAAAATCACTTAAGAAAACTGCAGTCTGATGAGGCCACAGTGAGGTGCTCTAAGGAATCCAGTGTTGATGCTTGTGACGGTCCGAGTTAACTGTCAACGTACAGAATCTAGTTTCTCCTAGGAGACAAGCCTCTTGGTACATCTATAAAGGGGTTGTCTAAACTGAGGCTAGAATGTATGTGAGAATGTATATGAGGGATTATCTTGATCAGGGTAATTGGTGTCAAAGACCTGTTATCCCTGGATGGGATTCTGAACCACAAAAGACGAAGAAATTAAGCCGAGCACCGGCAGCCATTGCTCTCTGCTTCCTGTTTGCTGAGATGTGCTGTGACCAGCTGCTTCAAGTTCCGGTCACCTCGATTTCCCACCATGATGGACCTGAAACGGTGAGACAGACTAAGTCCTTTCTTTTCCTTCTTCTCTTTTATTTTTTATGAAACAGGGTCTCTCTACATAGCTGGCTGTCCAGGAACTTACTCTATAGACAAGGCTGGCTTCAAACTCCCAGAGCTCCACCTGCCTCTGCCTCTGCCTTCTGAGTGCTAGACCTAAAGCTGTGCCCCACCACTGCCTGGTCTGTAAATCCTTTCATATGCTGCTGTGGTGAGTGTATTTTACCATAGTACAGGAAAGAAATACATAGTACAGGAAAGAAAACCTATGATAAATGATGATATAGAGAAATTTAAACCTTAGTTCTGAAGCTGAGCATAGTAGACCAATCCTGTAACCCCAGGACAAGAAGCTGAAGAAAGAGGATCAAGAGTTCAAGGTCACCCTGGGTTACACAGTGAGAACTTACTCCAAAAAACAACAAAGAAACACCCAAAGTTCCCTCTGCAAATTTGGCAATTAATCTTGTTGAACTATTCTGACAAAATGTAAATTAAAAAAAAAGCTTTACAAACTTATTAACATACAAATATGGATGGGAGCTGACTTGGTTGCTTTGTGTCGCTGTGATAAAACTCCATGACCAAAATAAACTTGGGAAGAAAAGGGTTTATTTTCACGTTACAGCTCACTATGAAGAGAAGTCGGCGCAGGAACTCAAGGCAGCAACCTGGAGACAGGACCTGAAGGACAGGTCATGGAGGAGTGCTCTAACTGGCCTGTTCTTCACGTGTATATTCAGCTACCTCCCAGGACCATCGGCTCAGGAGAGCCACTGTCCCCAGTGGGCTGCGCCCTCTCACTTCAATCTTTAACATGCCACAGAGAGTATCTACAAGTCAATCTGATGGAGGCATTTTCTCAACTGAAGTCCTAGCTTTCCAGATGACTCCAGCTTGTGTCAGATTAACCAAAAAACAAACAAACAAACAAAACAAAGCAAAAACAAAAACTGATTAGTGCAGGAGGTCTAGAAAACAGAAAACTCAGAGCAAGAGATAGGGATCGGTGGTAGACTGTATGCCTGTATGTGGTCCTGGGTTTGATCCCCAGCACCACAAAAACTGAAAAGGTCACATGGTTGAATCTCAGGTGGCCTGCCATACTGCGAAAGGGAGGAGCCAATGGGTAAGTTCTAGATGGTTGTATCAGATGTTATTGTTTAGATACTCAGTACCTGCCTAAGCTCGTGTTCTGAGGTTGGCCTTAAGGAGGTAATTGACTGATGAGGGCTCTGACCTCATGAATGATTTAATCTGTGTATGGATTAATCACTTAGTAGGTCTCCTGTGAAGGGCTTTGATGTTAAAACAAGCTCTCTCTCTGCTCCCTGACTTCCATGAAGCGAACAGCTTCCCTCTGCCACTTTACCACGGGCCTGAAAGTAACCAGGCGAGTGACCAAGAACTAAAACCATAAGCCAAATACACTTTGGTTCCTTCTCATTGGCGTCTCCCAGGTCGTTTCATCACAGTGACCAAAGAAAGCTGACTAACACGGAGAGGCAGCACATAATCTTTGTAGAAACGGTTGAGCCTGGAGAACAGACGACGCCTGAGAGGTTGTTCCTATGGGCTTTTGGTGAGGTGCTTGGTTTGCTTTCTCTGTAACATGAGTCCAGTCTTCTGTGCCTAACAACGTCTTAGGATAGAGACTGTCTCTCCTGCTCAGCACATTTTGATACCATTTTGGTACCACATTTTGGGATGTCATATGCCGAGCCCCAACAATGAAAGTGGTGTGGAAATAATTCCATTCATTTATTTATGTACTCAAGACTCGATTTTTTCTTTTTAACATAATCTTATTTTATTTTTGAGGTAATTTAATTGGAACATTTCCCCCTTCCCCTTTCTCCCTCCAGGCCCTCCTCCCCACTCTCCTTCAAATTCGTGACCTCTTTTTTTTTTTTTACAAATTATTATTTGCATGCATTTATCTATGCATATGTGTTCCTAAATATAACCTGTTTAGTCTGTATAATATTACCTGTACGCATGTTTTCAGGTATGTATGCACGTTTGACTGTTTGGCACTGGAAAATCAATCGGTATACTCTTCTTGTTAGTTTTTAATTTTATTTATTGTTGGGAGCACAGCATGAGGCCCTTGTGCCCAGAGCTCTCCAGGGAGACCAGGAATGTTAAACACACAGAATTGTCTTTCCACTGGGAAAGATGTAAAACCTGTTCTTCCATCCAGAAAGCTCAAAATTGGAGGTAACTCTTTGAGGTTCGGTCCCCTGCCTGCTGTGACACCTGCAGGGCCCCCCTCAATTTGCTTGTTTGGTTAGTTATTTCTTTCTTGTTTTTTCAAGGCAGGATTTCTCTGTGTATCTCTGGCTGTCCTGGAGCTGACACTGACTGGCCTTAAACTCAGAGATCGACCTGCCTCTGCCTCCTGAGTGCTGGGATTAAGGCATCAGCACGCGGGGATTTTATTTTTAATTAAAATTGTATTTCTTTATTGTGTGTGTATGTATAGTAGACCGTTCACCATGATGCTCAGGTGAAGGTCAGAGGACAGCTTGAGGGAACCAGTTCTTTACTTCCACCGTATGGATCCCAGGGACTGAACTCGGGTTGTCAGGGTTGGTAGCTGGTTCCTTTCCTTGCCCCCGAGCCATCTTCCCACTGGAGGTTCAATTTTCGAATTATCATAACATTTACTGTGTTTGAGGATGAATCTTCTTGTTAGCTGGATCACCAGAGATAAGATTTGTTAAAGCCAAGGAATCGGAACACAGGGCATGCAGGTTTTTAACGGACCTGATTTCCCTCTGACATTGCAAGTTCTTGAGAACAAGGTGGTGCCCTGTTCGTAGTTGGGAGGTAGGTGCATCCTAAATGTACTGTGTTTTTTAAATAAAAGACTGAGCGAAGATACATGTCGCATGAGATTTTTTTTCTAGCTTTTGCCTGCCCCCAGGCTCCAGATCCACTCACTTCTGAGGTACACAACAGGCAACGTGTTGTAGTGGTTTAGCCACTACCTGAATGGGTAGTGGCAGTCCTTTTGATCCATTGACACTCAGGCTTTCTCTGCTTTGAGCGTCTATTCTGATGAAACAATAGTGATTACCACCTTGTCCCACAACAGACAGGACTGGATGGCATTTCCCAGAACTAATTTCATGCACTGTTAGGTTTCCTGTTTTCTCCCAGATCCATTAGGCTCTGCTTCCCTCCACCCCCACCCCCGATGGCCACCGGGGAACAGTGTGATCTGATGGCATGCTTGGGTGGATGAGGCCATAACTGACTCCAGAGAGAATGGGTCCCTCAGCAACTGCCATCCTCACTGAGACTGCTCTCCAGGTGAGGGAAAACCACTCATTTCCAGTCCCCACAGTCACCCATGGCATGATGGGTGCATTTGCCAGCCACTACCAACATAAGATGGCTACTGTGCTCTTGATGCAGCGCTCCAGGCAGCAGCATGTTGGATTTTCAAGTCAGCGCCTGGCACTCTTACATGACTTATCACAAACATTATTAGAGGAAAGATGTCTTCCCCCATACTGGATTCAGTTACACTGTGCTTCAGATCCTTTCTGTCACATGGAACCTCATAAAATGTATAGAGTGCTCTTTTCTCCTAATATCAAAAGTCTGCAAGGTGAGAGGGCCCTTTGTTTGCCCAAAGAGATAGAAAAAACTCTACAAAGCTGGGCAGTGGTAGTGCACGCCTCTGATCCCAGCACTTGAGAGGTAGAGGCTGGTGTATCGCAGTGAGTTTGAGGCCAGCCTGGTCTACAAAGCAAGTCTAGGACAGCCAAGGCTGCACAGAGAAATCTCAAAACAAAACAAAAACAAAAATCTCTACAAAGCTACCTTTTAAACACAAAATTTCGGTTGAGGAGGTGGCTCAGTGGGAAGCAGTACTTTCTGAGTAAGCACAAGGATCTCCAGCACCCACACACTTGTTACAGAACCTACAGGGTAGCCTGCCTGCAATCCCAGCATGCGGGAGGAGGAGACAGGTACCCCAGGATCAAGCTGGATGGCTGGATTAGCTGAATGGCAAGCTCTGGATTCAAGTGAGGGACCCAGCCTCAGTATGTAAGTCAGACAGTGATCTAGAAAGACACCCAGTGTCAACCTTGGGTTTATACATGCTCACAAAAGTACATGTACATGTGCCCACGTATAGGTGTGCACATACAGTAAACATGCACACACACACACACACACACACACACACACACAAATCAAATCTGGTAGCAATAGTGGCCCATGCTTATCCTTCCAGCCTTCAGGAAACTCAAGACTGCCTTACCCTGGGCTGGGACAACCTGGGCTACATAGTGATACAGTCTTAAAACATGACCTAACTAAATAAATGAGAAAGGAAAAATTAAGCCCAGGAGTTTATCTCTGTGGTAGAAAGTGTACTTAGTCCCCACTAGGGCTTGCATTCAATGCCCAACTCCAAAATGTTAAACTAAAAAATAATATTTAATGCTTTTGAGCTATAAAGAGGTGAAGAGGACAAAATATTTAATGGTGTACATTCTCACCGCTCAGGTCGTTCTTGTCATAGCAATTATATTCTTCTTGTAACAATTATGATATTACATTAGTGATAATGAGCAATTAGAAAGGCAAGCTTGCCAGGGATGGTGGCACACAAGTTTAGTCTCAGCACTCATGAGTTCGAGGTCAGCCTGGTCTACAGAGCAAGTTCTGGGAGAGCTAGGGCTACACAGAGAAACCCTATCTTAAAAGATACAAACAAACAAGCAAGAACAAAAAAGAAACAAAAGGAGGAACATCAAGTTTGAGAGCATAAGGAGAACTGGCAGCTTCAGTTTTCGCACTTCCTAATCATTACACTTAGTAATTATTCACAGTTTTTACGTGAATAAAATTTTCTTCTAGAAAATGCATGCTGACTGTTAAGAGAAAACTGTAGGAGGTCAATGTTTCAGATGGGCTTCTGTGCTAAATCACAACAGATTTGTAGAAAATCAAGATGGAGTGGGCTACCTTGATCTTCCACACGATGCAGTCAAAACTGAGCTATTTAGCCTTTTAGGAAACAGGAGGAAATGAGAGGTAATAGTGAAACTGCCAAAACAGGCCACTTTCAAATGGGGAGAAGTTCATGTTCCTTAATCCTCACATGCCAAAAGATTACCCCAAGTAACCTGAGGTTAGCTAATGGGTCATTTCTCCAGTGTTCTGTCAGTCACTGGTTCCTTCAGTAACTGTCCAGGCATTCTGTAGCTTCTCTCTCTGTCTCTGAATCAGACCTCAGCAAGCTGGCTCACTGGAATGCTTGTTTTATTGTTTGCAATGAAGTACTTGCCCACTGAATTAAAAAAAAGAAGAAGAAAGACAACTGAGATTAAAGTAAATTGTTTTAATTCTGTCCTTTAACAGATCATATATTCTTTTTAAATTTTTACCAAAAAGATGGAGATAGAGAGCTGGGCTTGATGGAAAAAGTTTAAAAACAAACAAAAACTGAGACAGTAGGTCAGTGGTATAGCACATGGCTCAAGACTGAAGGAAAGAACAGGCCAAACAGATGCTGTCAGAGACAGTCCTTGTCCCCATTACTATGGAACCCACTTGGATACTGAACTGCCATGGGCTACCTCTGTGCAGGGGTTCCAGGCCATCTCCATGAGTTGTCCTTGGATGGAGTATCAGTCTCAGAAAAGACCCCTATGCCCAGAATTTTTGGTTCTGTTGCTCTCCTTGTGGAGCTCCTGTCCTCTCCAGGTCTTACTATCTCCCACTTCTTTCAAAAAATTCCCTGCACTCTGCCCAAAGTTTGGCTATAAGTCTCAGCATCTGCCTTGATACCCTGCAGGGTAGAGACTTTCAGAGGCCCTCTGTGGTAGGCTCCTGTCTGTCCTGTTCCCTGTCTGTTTTCTCCCTCTTCTGATGTCCATCTTCTTTGCCTTTCTGAAAGGGGATATGATCACCTCCCCCTGAACGGGGAGCAGCCTTACCAGGCCACAGAAGTAGACAATGCAGCCACTCCTGATAAGATAGACTAGGATCAGAGGGAGAGGAGGAGGACCTCCTTTATCAGTGGACTGGGAGAGGGACAAGGGTGGGAAAGAGGGGGGATGGGATTGGGAGGGGAGGAGAGAGGAAGGTACAGGGGGGATACAAAGTAAATAAACTGTAATTAATAAAAATAAAAATAATTTTAAAAAGAAAGAAAAAAAAATAAAGTTGTTAAAAAAAAGACTGAAGGAAAAATGAAGAAAAAGGGGGAAGTGAAGAAAGAAGAGGGAGAGGAAGGAAAGCAGGGAGAAGAGGAAGGGATACTCTACAATCCACTCTGTTTTTTTGGTTGTTTGAGACAGGGTCTCCCTATGTGACGCTGGCTGGCCTGGTCCTGTGTAGCCCAGGCGTGGCTCCAGTTTGCAGCAATCCTCCTACCTTAGCCTCCCAAGTGCTGGCATGAGCCACCACACCCACCCATGATTTATTTTCTTACAGCTGAATGACACACTTTGGCGTTCTTTTCAGCTGTCCCCCACTCACTCATTCACATGGTTTGCTAATACGTGGATGTGTCTTTATCGGTGGCAACATGTCTTTTAAGGAATGCAGTGGGTCCCTTGAAATACTACTTATCAGTGAGGAGTCTAATGGCCACACCTGAAAGCGCCTGATACTTCTGATGGGTGTTTCACCAACTCACTCAAAATCCAGCAGCTTCACATGGTCTGGGAAATGCTACTCCAAAACAGGACATCTGCAGAGCTGAGGTGGGGAGGGGGGAAGGAGAGGAGACTAGAATGAGAGATAAAAGTTTCAATGCACGAGAGGGAAGATCATTTGCAGTGAGTCCTAGCTGGCTCTGTCACAGGATGAGGCTAAGGGTGTTGCTTCACACAGAGGCTTCAGATTAATGGTGTTGTCCAAAACTATCTTTTGTTATATTCGTGGTGGACATAGTCATACACCTGCTGAGTCCACTGGGCCAGTGTGTCTTCCTGTCTCCAAGAGGCCTGGATAGTAAGACAGCAGTGGCACCTTAATAAAAAAGTGTGTGTGTGTGTGTGTGTGTGTGTGTGTGTGTGTGTGTGTGTGTGCAGATTGGTGTGTGTGCCTGTGCTGTGCCTGTGTCTGTGGAAGCCAGAGGCCAATTTCAACTATTATTCTTCATTGTCACATAGTTATTTATTGTTGTTGCTGTTTGGAGATAGACCTGGAATCACCCAGCAGGCTGTCCTGGCTGGCCAGCAAGCCCCAGGGTTCCCCCTATCTCTACTCCCCAGTGCTCAGCTTATAAGCAAGAGCCACCATGCTCAGCATTTTTAGGTGGATTCTTGGGAAACTGAACTCAGGTCCTCAGGCTTGTAAGGCAAGTGTTTCCCAGCTGAGCTACCGCCCCAGCTGAGCAAGTGTATTTTTAAAGTTATCCAAGGAAAAGGACACAGACTTTGTGAGATTTTATTTTGCCAGAAAATTGAGGTGATATTTTGAAATAAAATTGAAAGGTGCCTCATTTGGCTCCTTGATGAAAGCAAATCCCGGAGCATAGACTCTAATCATCCTAAGCTTAGCCAAAGGAGATAATGATGTCCACTGCATTGGGCTGTTGGGATGATGTCATTACAAAAAAAAAAAAAAAAAAACAAACAACAACCATAAATGGTATGCTCACACTTATATACATATACTTATAAGTATGTATTTCTTAGTTAAAATTCTATTGCTGTGAAGAGACACCATGGTCCCTGGCAACTCTTATAAAGAAAAACATTTTATTGAGGCTGGCTTGTAGTTCAGAGGTTTAGTCCATTATCATATGAAGCATGTAGGCAGACACGGTGCTGAAGAGGTAGCTGAGAGTTCTGTCTCCAGAATAGCAGGCAACAGGCAGAGAGTAGTACTAAGTCTGGCTTGAGCTTCTGATACCTCAAAGCCCAGCCCAGTGACACGCTTTTTCCAACAAGGCCACACCTCCTAATAGCGCCACTCCCTATGGGCCAAGCATTCAAACACACGGGTCTACAAGGGCTATTTTCATTTTAAACACAACTCATTTGTATACAAAGAGATGTTGGAAAATATCTTCACTGAAATGGTAACCTTGGCTTTCTCTGGCAGTGAGAATTCTTTTCTTGTAATTGTTGTTTTGTATTTTGAGACAAACTGTGGCACTATTTAACCCTGGCTAGCTTGGAACTCACAGAGATCCCCCTGCCTCAAAGGTGTGCAGCACTTCTTCTGGCTCTGAGACTTCTTATGACACGATGAAACCAAATCTTATGTAGAGTAAACCACGGTCAACATGATTTGGTTGCAGACAGCCCTGAGCGAATGCACAACCTTGAAAACTTCCTTTGAGGATTTACCTGTGGTGAAGGCCATTCTTTGTTCAGTTTTGTTTGGGTTTGGGTGCTTGGTGTTGAACCCGGAGTCTCTCAAAAGCTAAGCATGTACTTTATCATTGTGCTACCCCACCTGCCAGTGTTGACATTTGTCAAGACCTTACTCCAGAGCCTGGAACATGGAGATAGAGTAATTGTTTATCAATGAGTTTTCAGGTTTCCTTTTCAGAAAAGGGGATAAAGAAATGGCAATGTATCACAAAGCATTAGTTAAGGCAAAAACTGGGGCAATTTAATCTGACCCACCACCACAGAGAGTGCCGGGAGCTGTGACAGACGGTATTCCCTGAGTCGTGAGCCAAAATAAATCCTCCTCCCTTAAGCTGCTTGTTGATCACATCAAGAGCAAAAGTCGTGAGTAGACTTGGGCTCTTTGAGTAACCAGCATCCTTTTGAATAGGACAGCATGGAGGGACAAAGTTGACATTTATGATAAGGATCAGGGCAATCTCACAAGATCTAGGGATGAAAATTTAGCCGGGCCGACTATATATTGCAAGCGGAGACTGAAACATCCGCAGGACCCTCCACCCTTTCCTCTGCCTCCCAGCTGCTGCCGCCTTCCTGTCTTTCCCTTCACAGATCCACTTTCTCAGCTGCCCAGAGCTCCAGTCATCACTTCATAATGACTCTTCCCAGAGCAGCACGCCCATTGACAGGCTTCAGTCACCTGCCCATCATGCAGCAACTCTGAGACCAGCCTACCTGAGAGCAGGAAAAAGTCAGCCACCTATAAAAGAGTACAAACCCATTAGATTATACTAAAGATATCTGTCTCCTCTCAGCTTCTGGCCACAAATGAGTCAACCCTAAAAGAAATACAACACTAGCCACATGCATTACTTTAAAATGTTTAGGAGCTGGAGAGATGGCTCAGTGGACTTCCAGAGGACTGGAGTTTGGGTCATAATACCTATGTGAGGTCACTCACAAGTGGAGTTATATATGCCACTCCATGCTCACACCTACACACTGAAAACAAACAAACTAACTTTAAAATTTTTAGCAAAGAAGTTCAAAGAAAACAGGTAAGGTTACTTTTAACAATTTATTGTATTAAGCCTCGCACATCTAAAGTATTGATGATTTAAAGTGCACTCAATTAAAAAGGAGCTATTTTATGTTTGGGGGAGTGAGAGGGACAGGGTCTTTTTACAGGCCTCAGGCTCACAATCCTCCTGCCTCAGCCCCCCCTAGAAACTAGGATTGCAGGCACACATCACCCTGGATATAAAATGATATTTTACATCTTTACTCCACACTTTGTTTCATTTCTGCACTATGTCTCAGTTTGAACTAGTCACATTTCAAGTGCTCAGCTGCCACACGTGACAGAGGACTACCACAGTGAACCAAAAGATCCAAATTTCTTGTCTGAGATCAGCTTGCTGCTGCTCCTAGCCTGCATCTAGGCAGTCCGGGTCTGCAGGGATCCAACACAGCAATTCTCTTGCCTGATTCAGTTGTCATTATTGCATGTCTGCTCTTGGGCTTGGATAATTGTGCAGGATTAATCATCATTGGCTTTCACAGTGCACATAGCAGAAGCACATTGGTTGCCAAATTGCAATTACAGCATTCTTTCTTTGATGGAGTCAGAGTTAATGTCTTTGTGTTTCCTTTATTGCAGAAATGAAACTAAAGCCACACACACACACACACACACACACACACACACACACACACACGGCTCACAGAAACCCAGAGCTCCATCAGCATATTGTTCAGGCTTGGAGGGAAGGTCATTAGATTGGTTTTATATGAAGCCCAGAAAGCATTAGGAAAACAGATAAATGTCAGAGTGCTGGTTACTCAGGCGCACTTCAGTTCTGCTTCCCAAAGGTAATGAATACATTTCTCTAAAGTGTGAAACATTTTCTTCATTTGCTGTATCCAGGTAAGTGGCTCCATGAGACATATTCCTTTATTGCATAAAAAGAGTGAGAAAATACATATACATACATGGATGTGTATGGATCAAACATTGGGCTTTACCCAAGAATGTGCACACACACACACACACACACTCACACATATCCAGTATGGTGACACATGCCTTTAATCTTAGCACTTCTGAGGCAGAAGAAGAAAGGTCATGGGTTCAAGGTCATCCTCAGCAACATAGTTTCAGCTGTGAAACCAAAACCGGAGCCACAGTGTTATTAAGGAACCACATTGTTATACATAGTTATTAAGTCTCCATACTTCCACACTATGCTTCTGTTCCCTAAGCCTAATGTATCCTGCAAACCATCATTTTCAACCTACCTTGAACTTGTAACCCCATAATGTATGCCCACCCCTTTACCTTGCTAAACTGAACTTGTGATGACCTTCCACATGATGCATTTATGTGCTTATCTTCCCTGCAGGCAGCCTTGAGCTTAGTCCCCTACTCTTCTGGCCAGGCGCTAACAGCCAATTATCTCCACAGCTGTTTTCTAGCAACCCGAACCCCTCCCTATAAAAAGGACCTCAAAAACCGGTGAAGGGCTGCTCTCTGAAATCCCAAAATTGGAAGAGGCAGCTGGCTGGCTGGTTCCAGATACAGCTTGCTTTAATCAGAGAGTTGGGAATTGGTTTTGTCTCGGGTGTAACACTGCATGAAGACCTGTCTAAAATACACAAAGCTAGGGGTTGGTGTCATGGCTCAGAAGATACCCCAGAACCTACACTGTGGAAGGTGAGAACTGACTCCCACAAGCTGTCTTCTGATCTCCACACGTGCACACACAAATTAAATAACTAAAATGTAAAAAATAAGAAATGAAATCCCACACCAGTGTATACATACCTATGTACCTTCTCCAATGTCACAAGTTAGATTTACACGTAGCATTTTAGGAACCTATATTTTGTCTATAGTTTTGTTTGTTTGTTTTTTGTTTTTTTGTTTTTTTCAGGTGAAGACCAGTAACTGCTTTAGAAGGCTCTTATGTTTCCTTCTGAAGGTAACTTGTAACAGTTGCCTAGTAATTTTTTGTTTTCTTGACAGAGCAATACTGGGGACTGGACCCAAGGCAGTTGCTTACTTAATTTGAGCTATTATGCAGTGAGGACAATTTATTTTATAAAGTGCTGGAGGTCAAACACTGAGCTTTGTACATGCTAGGCAAAAACTTTACCAGTTGAGCTATATCCCTAGCATGGATTGGGCACATACTGTATGCCAGTTCAGTGCCAACTGCTAACAAAAACAATGTCATTAACTCTTACAACAGTGTCATATTAACATGCACATTTCACAAAGGTAAAAACTAGGGTATGAGAGAGATTAGCCTTAGAGTCATATGACCGCTAAACAATGAAACCAAGACTTGAAACCAAGGCTTGCCTGACCCCAAAGCCTTACGGGCTGAAGTTTGCATGCAGTGTGGAGTACCACCTGAAACAGAAGGGCATCAAACCTTGCCAACGCTTCCTTTAGTGGGCTTCGGGGGAGGGAAGGGGGAGTAGGGAGGGTATTTGAGAAGAGAAGAGAGGAGGATAAGCAGGGCTGGAAAGTTGCAAAGTGGGATCCTCTTATGTGGGAAAATAAAGACCTATGTGTAGGTGCCTGAGGGGGAGGGAGCAGCGAAGCAGTTATCAGCCCTGACACGGAAGGGCTGAACTCCAGTTCACTGTAAGCTCTGACCTCCCTACTCGGCCTTGAACAAGCCACTTGGCTTTCAGCACTGCAGAGGTAATGGCTCTCCCCAGCCTCCCTGAAAGCCTGTTTGGATTAGCTAGTTAATGGTTGTATACTAGTTTGAATAAGCAAAGAGTCCAATAAAATCTTTGCATAGATCTTGTTAGCACAGAACTAAGATCTTGCTGATTTTACATGATAAAGGAAGAGCAAGCCCTCTTCTGTTTTATTGTTTTAATCAAGTCATTTGATAGTGCGTGGCCAGACGAGAAAATCATAGCATGCCACATTCATTAGCCAACCTGACTCTGAGAGACAAAGCCAGTGATATTTTTAGAACTTGAATATAATCTCGATAACCTCAGATAGAGAGGGTAGGCATTAAGTAAACATTTGTTGAATGATTAAGTACCAAAGAATGTGATGCTTGCTCACAAATCTGCTATTAGACAGCAAATTACAAATTTCAGGCTTTTCAAGGAAAAAAAACCCAAAAACTATTTTATTTTATTTGTACAGGTAGTTTGCCTACATGTATGTCTGTGTAGCATTTGCAGGTCTTGCACTCACGGAGGCCAAAAGGGGAGTTACAGAAAGTTGTGAGCTGCTATGTGGGCACTGGGAACCGAACCCGGGTCCTCTGGAAGGATAGCTCTTAACTGCTGAACCATCTCCAGCCCCAGTTTCAGGCTTTCAAAGCCTCCTGTATGGTGTCAATGGTTGGCCTAAGGACTGGGAATGTTCTCCCACAGTGTGAACTGTGGGTTTTTTCATCATCCAGTACACAGGGAGTAGGAAAGACAACTCCCAAGTTACTGATCATTCTATAGCAACCATCAAGCTATTCCTCACAGCAAAGAGGGATGAAAGAGGCCACAATTGCTCTTGTAACGGGAAGATCCTTGAAGAAAGAGATCTTCATTTGTCAAATATGGAGAAAAGCACAAATAGCAGAATCCAGGAGTTATCTTAGTAATGAATACAAACAGAAAAAGTATGAAAAGTCATCTCTAGAGGACCTCATCTACTAAAATAAAGCTGCAGTTAGAGATAAAAGCCATAATCTAGTCACAGTCCCCACAAGCCTTCATTATTCGAGAAAGTGTAAAGAGTTAGGCTGGGAAGATGGCTCAGAGGGTAACAGGGACCTGGGTTCAAATTCCTAGAAAGCCTGTAGAAAGCTGGAGGTAAAGTGGAAACAAAAGGGTCAGGGGGGTGGTAGTTACCAGCCCATCTCCAGATTTAGTGAAAGACCTTGTCTCAAAGGTGTAAGGTAGAAAGTGACACACACCTAACGTTCTTCTCTGGTCTCTGAGCATCTGCACACACAGGGTACCCCAAAGTCCTGTCGTAGACAATCTCCTCTACCCCAGCTAGCTCCCAAATAACCAACACAGGGACCATTGAAAATTATAAAGGCGTCGAGGCCCAGTAACTGGACAGGTACCAACCCTGGAAGCTGTTTTGCTGTTTCCCAGCTGCATAGCCCATGTTACTTGCCTTAACCGTTCCTGTCTAGGCTGCTTCTGCTCTATCAGGTCAGCCCTCATGGCCACCTGCTCATGGTCCATACTGCCCCGTGATGACTTCCTGTCTTCAGCTTCCTCCCCTCCTGCTACACCCTTCTGCTTCTTCTCCTTCTTTCTCTCAGCCTTCTGTTCTCTCCGAGACCCCAGGCCTCTCAGGCTGCTTGAACAGCCAGGCAGACATAGCACAGAGACAGGAGGACTTGGGGTGGGCAAAACACGGTGCACAATGGCTGTCTGTTTCCCTGCAGACCCAAGGAGGCTGCCGTGGAAGAGCCTTTGGGCAAACAGCTGATGGTTAATTGCATGACTCAGACATGCTCATCACACTGAGCCTCTATCTGAGGGCTCTGTTCTTCAGTTTGTGACCTATTTTTTTTTTTGTACATTCTCCAGCATGCCAGCAGTACCCTTTCTTTCTCCAAACAAAAGGTTAAGACGGATCCACTTTCTAGAATTGCTGGGAATGCTGGGGGTTGCTGATGAACCCTGGGGGCTGCTGATGAATCCTGGTCACCTCAGGCCACTACTCCCTGAGCCTGAATCCATTTTCAGTGTCTTTGTTCTCTCTCTGTCATCTCTTCATTATTGTCTGAGCCTAAAGTGGTTTTACAGACTGGGAGTTGTGGTAAGGAATGAGGTTATAACACCACCCAGTCAGGTAGCATTACAAGGACAGCAAAGCACCTCCCCCCCCCCTTCTGGAAAACCTCTTCACCTCTAAACCATGGAGGATCTGCTGGCTTAACTTCTCAAAGCCTAGCCTTTGGGCAGCTTAATGGCCTTGGCTCTGTCCCAAAAGTCCTCTGCCATCTTCCCAAATCTCTCCCCATTCAGATCTCCAGCATGCAGCTTCTAAATTCCGGTTGCTTTAGTTGGTGTGGTCTTTTAACTGTCTTAGAATTACAGAGCATTTAACAAAACTGGTGTTTAGATCTTGGCTCTTCTGCTTACCGCCTATATAACTAACCTTTGAGAGTTACTTAACCTCTCTGGGATTCTGGTTTCTTATCAAACAACGGTAGTTGGACTCAAATGTATTTAAAACAGTGGCCTGGTATCTGGCAGGCAGAACTTTATAAGTGTCCTATACTCATAGGCTTTTTCCTTTCAACCTGAGAAATCATCCATCAGGGTGTCTTCCTTAGCTGTGTATAGTGGCTCATCACGCATGTCACCCCAGCACTCCTGAGACTGAGGCAGAAGGATAGCCTTGAGTTAAAGGCCAGCCAGAGCTACTCACGGAATGACAATACCCTACCACCCACTACCTTGGGACAGCCAGCAGCAGTCCACTTCAAAAATAATTTTCTGTTCACGTGCTGTTAAGGAGCCTATGAATTATTTCAGCTTGCCAAGGTTTCCTGGCAAGCGTGAGGAGGCTCTTGAACAACTTGAACTTGGAAGTGATTCTTGCAAGTCAAAGCCAAGACGTGGTGTAACTGCTCCAGGCGCACTTTGCACACATACAGATGGCTCTCTTACTTTGGACACCGGTGGGTCATCCTTTTTCTTACTCTCCGCCCTCTGAGCTCAGCGCCCATGCTGGCGGTCCCTGCAAATTCCCCATCTCTACTTTGATTGTCCAGCCCTGGCCGTCAGCCTTCCAAGTGGACCATTGTAGCAGTCACCTGATGGGCTCTCTGCTTCAACTCTTGCCTTTTTCTATGTGTGTCCGAGTGTACGCATGCCATAGCATGTACGTGGAGGTCAAAGGACAACCCTGGGTGTTGGCCTTTGCCTTCCATTTTGTTTAAAATAGGGTCTTTTGTTTTCCCACTGTATACCAGGCCCATGAGCTTCTGCGAGTCTCCTGTCTTCACCTCTGGCTTGTGCATGGGTTCTGGGGACTTGAACTCAGGTTGTCAGGCTTATGTGCTCACTTTTTTACTCACTAAGCCATTTTCCCCAGTCCAAACTCTTGCCTTCCTGCAGACCACTGTCCGCTAGGCTAGTAGAATAAGCATTTAAATAAAAGAAAAAAGTTGGGTATGTTATGTGGCAGTGTGGATCAGAATGGTCCCCATAGGCTCATATGTTTGAAGACTTGGTCCCCAGTTGGTAGAACTGTCTGGGAAGGATTAGGAGATAGAGCCTTGTTGGAAAAAGTCTGTCACTGGGGGTGGGCTGGAGGTTTTGAAAGACTTGCACCATGACCAGCATGCTCTTTCCCTGCTTCCCGCTTGTAGATCAAGATATGAACTCTCAGCTGTTCCTGCCACCATAACTTTGCTCTGCCATCATGGACTCTAGGCATATGAAACTGGAAGCCCAACTAAACATTTTCCTTTATAAGTTACATAGGTCATAATGTTTTGTAACAGCAATAGAAAGCTAACTATTATGACAAGTTATGAATGAGACTATAAAGCTAACTGTCTTTGTAGCTCTATTATACCCTGTCATGGATTTTTTTTTGGCGGGGGCGGGGTTGGTAGTAGATAAGTACATAAAAATGATTGATAGTAAAACTATAAATCCAACGTGAGGTACCACAGCTTCCATTCAGAATGGCTATTTTAACTACGTAGAAGTCATTGACATGTATAGTCTTTGGGACTGGTTCACCTCAATGTACAATTTTTTGCAAGTCCTTTAAAATTAAAATAATAAATATATTTTGGAAATCTGAGGTTAGAGTATTACACAGTGGACAAGCATTTTGCCTTGTGAGACTATAGGTTTAATCCCCAGAACACATGCATGTACACAGACAGACAGACAGACAGACTCTCTCTGTGTCTCTCTTTCTACCTCTGTGTGTGTGCCTCTCTGTCTCTCTGTCTCTGTCTCTCTCTCCTGCTTAAAAATACCCACTGCTGTTCTGCCAGGCATGGTGGTGTATACCTGTAATTTTAGCACTCTGGGAGGCAGAGGCTGGTGGATCGGCCTTGTTGAGTTTGAGCCAGCCTTGTCTACAAATTGAGTCCAGGACATCCAAGGATATGCAGAGAAACACTGTCTTGAAACAAACAAACCAACCAACAAACACCCATTGTTTCTATCACCTTCAGAAGTTAACTCACGGCAATGTTGTTTAGGTTTTTTCCATCCCACCCTCGTGTCCAGGCTCCAACAGTGTGCCTGCCTTCACTGAACACACTATGAAGGAGTTCTGGCCTCTCCCACACCTGTAGCTCTTTCTATCCTCAGAAGGTACCTTTCCTGGCCACCATTTCTAAATTAGCCCGCCTTTCAACTTTTCTGGATCCTAACATTGAGTATGTTTACTTTAGTCTTCTCTTCTCTTCTCTTCTCTTCTCTTCTCTTCTCTTCTCTTCTCTTCTCTTCTCCACGAACCATAACCTCCATGAAGGCAGTAGCCTCATCTGTCTTGTCACTGCTCTGGAACAGCCTTTTGCACCTCATATGCCTTGAACAAGTGAACAAACAAATGAATGATTGATTCTATAAGGAAAATAAAATTGAGTCCCTTAAGTGAACATGAGGTCTGAGAAAATATACCCAAGGTAGGTGTCCCCAGGGACCTACCCCTCTGCAGAGGTACTTGGCTCCTTCGTCTAACCCAGGTTAGATCTGAGACAGGAGTGAAGGTCTTATGATGGCAAAGGAAGACGCCCTTTGCTCCCACCCTGTCATAAATGTCATAAATCCGTACTAGTGAGAGGGCTGAGCTATAGCCCCAGTGCTGATCTTTCTCAGCTGTTGCCTTCTTCTACCCACCAGAGAGCCCACCAAGTTGCCATAGCAACAGACGACTGCTCCAGAGTCCAAATAAGGATGTTTGTATCTCTTGATACTTTTGGCTGGGGAGGAAGGACATGGGCAGCCCGGGCTATGTCCTTGTTCAACCTGCTTCTGGCCTGTCCTAGTCACTAAGCAAAGTGCTCTCTCCTAGCCCTCAACCTTCATCTCACATCCCCCTGCGAAACGCCCTGGAAGCATCTGCTTCGGATTCTTTACCTGTTTCCCTTCTCCTGCTGTGGCAGGAGAGAAGATGAACTCACAGGTATCCTGTCTAGGACCATGACTTGGGCAGAAGAACAAAGGCTTTGGAGTCTCTTGTGGCTCACAGCTCTCTAGACTCCCTTGAGAATATTTTCTTTCTAAATACCACTTTGTTACTCTAACTACTCTGGCTTGTACTTTTAAGTCTCCTGGACAGCCTTTCTTCGTACGCCTCTCAAGGATCAAAACCTGGCTTTTACTTACCCAAGGCCCTTTGGTGAAACTGCTGTTCTTTGTCAAAATCCTGACAATAGCATCTGCACTCCCTAGGCTAATGGGAGACAGGGCTCTCTCAGTTCTTACAACCTCCCTGCGAAACCAGCATTAGAAATGCATTCTTGGTGATGCTTGCTTTCAATTTTAGCACTCGGGAAGCAGAGGCAGGAGGATCTTTGTGAGTTGGAGGCCAGCATGAGCTACATAACAAGCTCTAGGATAACCTGGGCTACCCAGAGAAATCCTGTCTTAAAAACAAACAAAGAATACATTATTCTACAAAAGAAAACTGAAATAATGATCATCCCAGGCCATCCAGCCTGCTAAGGGGCCCAGCTGTGATAGGAGCCCTGCATGCTCATACTCTTAAACCCACACATTGGCCACCACCCTACAGGGAGGCACAAATAGTTCCGTAAAACATATTTAACTTCTTCATCTCCAGCTGTCTTCCTGGGCCTTCAAGTGGCTCCCTCCCAGGCACAGTGGCCAGCAGTTGTTGGCTGTGTCCGGGAGACATCACATCACCCTTGCAGGGATTTGATAGCATCTCATTCAAAATGAGAACAAAGGAAGCATTTTCAGTCCCCTCTTTAGAAACCTTGACTCCTTGCTGTAGGCACAGCACCTCAGATTGGCTGTTACTATGGTGACTGGCTGCTGATCTCTGTCCAATTATGTCAGCCCTGAACTGTGGGACCTCTGTGCCCATTTCCTGCTCCCCTGCCACAGCCCACTAGCCAAGCCCCTTTGACCCGCAGGCAGTACTGAATGCCCGTGCTTTCTAACCACAGCCTCCCCTGTTCCTTTCTGAAACCCCTGTGATCTGCATTGAATTTTTTCTCCTAACAATCCATTTATCATGCCTGGGCCCCTGGCTTTTTATCTGTGTCCTAAGAAGCATTTATTATGCACCCATCCTTGCATTCAGTACATCCACATGCCCCACTGAACAGACAGCTTGGACATACAAACTACACACAGCTCACACGCAGTGTCTGGTGTTGAGATGATTCTGAGGCAATCACAAGCCAGAATGAACCTTGATCTTTCCCTGGCAGTGAATGTAAACAAGCATACAACCAAACAAATGAACAAATATGGACTGCAATAAATATGGTGTGTATATAAAGTGGGGGTTTGGGCTGCAGATGTATAAAGAGAGGACACGACTGCTCCAAGGTATAGTTGAGGCTGAGGTTTTTATTGTAGATATGAGAGGGCAGCCAGAGGCATCTGGAAGAGTTCAGAGCAGAAAGAGAAAGTAAAGTAAACGTGACCAGCAGAATGGACTGGGCCCTGAGAGAGAGAGAGAGAGGCAAAGTGTGAGAGAGGAACAGAAGTGAATGAACATGAGGACATGACCAATTCTAGGTGTGCTTGAGGAGAAGGGTTTTATTGTAGGTATGAGGTGGAGTACAGCCAGAGACATCTGGAAGGGGCTAGACTGAACAGGGCCATTGGGGTCAAGGGGATGGGGAGAGAAGACTGAGCAAGAGAGAAGACATTGAGCCAAGAGTGAAGGACCAAGAAGGGAGTCCCAAACTAAGAGAATGCAGGAACAAAATGACAGGTTTACACAGGAAAGTGAAGCTGTGGGAAGCGAAATCCAGCCTCTGGGCTAGAGGGGTTTAGGGCAGAGTGAAAAGTGCTGAGAGGAGGTACTGAGTGAGGCTTGTCTGAGGTTTCCTTGGGACCTGACAGAAAGAGGAGCAAGGCAGGGCCAACCAAGAGAGAGCCAAGACCCAAGAGAGCACTTGGCAGAAGGACAAGGGCATATAGGAATGAGAAGCTGAGGGGAGCGAAGCCCATGAGCGGGAGAAATTCAGGGTAGAAGGCCGAATGAGAAGAGCTAGACCACCAGCAAGATCTCAGCATGCACTTTGGTATGCTGATAGACACCACAGTTAGCCATTTGTCCCTGGTTGATTTTGGACCTGACAGTGAGTGGTTAGAAGCTGGGGAATTTGAACCTTTAACTCTATCGTCTATCTCTTAGGCATGGCTTAAGGTGGGCCTGCCTTCCTAGGGTGGCCCCTTGGCCACCTTTCTAGCCAGCAGGTGTTTTGCCTTTAACTTTATCTAATTGCCTGATTGCAGTCTTTTCTCATTTTCATGGTCTCACTTCTGTTCTTGAGAGACTGCCTTGCAGCCTGTGTCCCAGCTCAGCCCAGCTCTGAAGCTCACCCTCTCTGGAGACCCCTGGCTTGCTTCACCTGTGTTGCTCTCCTAGGGAGCCCCACACAAAAGCCCAAGTCACCACCAACACTAGGCTGTTGTGTACAACAGATTTCCCTGAAGGTCCTGTTACACAGTAGCAACAAAAGCCCACCAATAGAGAACCCCTGGTGAAACAAATAAAATCTCTCCTTGGGAAGGAATGAAGACCTGACATTCCAGTTGGAATGGTTCAATCACTTGGCTAAGGGGCCAGCCACGTCTAGGAAGGCAGGCTCACCTTAAGCCATGCCAAAGAGATGGGTGGAATAATTAGTCCTTTAATGAGATGCTGTCATTTCCCTCCCTGAATCCCCATCCCTAGCTCAGTAGCTTACTGGACCACAGCCTTAGAACCTTGCAAGTATTGCTTCTCCTCTCACTATTTCTATCTCATTTCTAAGCCTGCTTTTTCCTTAACACCTTGGGTTTCTCTGACACATAGGACATCTTTACTCTTTCTCTAAGCTTTCCCACCCCACCATGTGCCTGCCTGTCCCCCGTGTCTGACCTCCATGCTGGCTTATTAAATGGCACAGCTTTTTCTGTCTCTCTTTTTTCCTCCTCTGAGCCACTGCTGGGGGTTTATGGCTTGCCTGTCCCAGGGGGATTTCCTTTTAAATAAACTGTAGTAAAACTGTTCTTGGGCTTCCATTTGAGTCCACTCAAAAGCTCTTTATTAATGAGACTAAAAACTCCAAGAGGGGACCCAGATTGCCCCTTCATCAATCTGGGGGTGACAGATGGAGAGAATACTCCACAACTCACTGGAGCAATTTTGGCTCCTCCCAGAGTTCTCCCTGGCTTCTACTCCTAGTGCTCAGAAGTGGTGTTGCAGCTCTTCCTTAGCCGGTCGAATTCCCTGCAGATACTCCCCCAATGGTTTCTATCGCAGAAGAATTCAGCTGTCAGCCTTCCACCCAAGTCAAGTTCCGGGGGTGATGTTTGCATACCCTCAAAACACAGTGGGGCGCTTTGCTAGACCAAACACTCCTCATTTTTAGCATCTAGAGAATGCTAGGAGCTTTGGGAAGGCGTTTGTTTAACTTATCTCCTCTCAGATTCCTAATGGCCTCATTTCCAATGACCAGGGCCAGGCCTGGGGTGGGTGGGTGTGGGTCAGGGGTGAGTTAGGGTGTGGGGAGGGTCAACCACAGACTCTGATTTGGGCCCAGGATGAGGCACAGTCTCCCTCTGTGCTGAGTGAGCTCTTACAGGTTGTTTAGGAAAACTGGTATGCTATTCCCCGCTGCGTGTCCTCTGAGGTCAGAATGGGGTCACATTCAGATCCCTCGCATGCCCTTCAAATGTCCAATAAGCACATGCTAACCTAAGGCTGGACTAGTCTCAGTGGTAGGGTGTGTGCATAGTATGTATGATGCTCTGTGTGCAATTCAATACAGGAGAAACAAAACAACAGAAAATTAGCCCAACAGCCTGACAGCAACAACAGAGGAAGAATTAATGGCCTCCAAACTACGGATGTTGGAGACACCTCAGCAAGAGAGGCAAGACTCCCAGAAGAGGAATAGACCGGCTCTCTTGTCATTCTTTGTCTTTGCTTGCATTTCTAATGCCTGCCCTTTTCACTCTGGTTACTGTGGAGATCAGTGAAGGCTAAAATTCAAAATCTCTGTGCTGGAATTTTCAGTATTCAGAGGTGTCAGCCACCTGAGAAGCTGTGGCCTTATAAGCAGGGTTCCAGCAGGGTTCCCTGAAGCAACTTCTAGTGAAGAACATTCATGGCCCTCTTGGTGGCCCCAGAAGACCTGTGCAGGGTTGGACAGCTCAGGTGGACACTCACCCACAGCCCTTGAGAGTTATCTGTTTCCTGGGGGCGAGGGGGGGGTTGCACACTGCCACTCTGCTTCTCTTCTCCTTCTAGAATGTTACATGAAGAGATTACCCAAGATATTGGTGTCGTTCATTCCCTGAAAAATTTCAGTTCCTTTCTTCATCCACTTTATTATTGTTGCTGGGGATTGCACAGGGTCTCAGGTTAGACAAGCACCCCACCACTGAACCCACCTGCCCTGCCTTCCTCCAGATGTCAGATTTCTGATGGATGACCTTGCCTCCACCTCCCAAGTGCAGGCAGTTATAGGCCAGCTGATTCACCACACCTGGCTTATGCCTTCATAACCTTTCAGTGCTGGGATTGAATCCAGGGCCTCATGCATGGGAGGCAAGCTTCCTATCACTGAGGGGCATTTCTTTACATCACCTACACTGTTACATACACATTACTTTCTGGAAGTAGAATTCTCTTTGTGTCTCAGTTTCTTGCTAAACACCGTATCTAGGAAATCACATATTTAAAGTGTAACTTTATTTTATTTTCACTAACCACTAAACGACACACACATGTGTTTTTAATCCTGTTAATCCTCATGGCCCTTGAAACTGAGCTGAGTGCCACGTACGTACCAGGGTTGTTCTTTGGGAAACTCTGAATTAGAGGATTACTTCACCCCTTCTGTGAATTCTATTACTGTCAACAAGGAAAGGCAATGACTTCAGAAACATATACACAAATAGTTTCCTGAACCAATAGCTAAAATGACCCTTGGAACAAAATGGCTGTGGTCTGACAGCTTTTCTCTTCCTTCTTCCATCACAGTTATAGAACCCTATCTCAACTCCCATGTCCTGAGCCTAAAGAGGCCCCTGTGCTCTGACTGAGCATCCTGGGAAGAACGACTTGGCGCTTACAATTAGCATGCTCCAGGCCTCAGCCGCAAACTCACCAAGGCCTAAACACAGCAGTAACGGGATTGCTACTGTGCTGTGAGAACTGCCTTTCCCCAAATTCACCCCAGGAACTGGAGGGATGGTCTCTTGCATCCTACCCAGAACTACAGTAGTGTGTCTAAGGTGAGCTGCCTCTACAGTTCCCTCCACCATCACTAATTCTAAACCTATCTGGATGACGCAACCCAACACGCTCATGAGATCCTTGACCAAATTTCTCCGGTAAGAAAAATTGGCAAGCAAGAGGGGAGAGGTGGACTCCCCTGCTGGAGACAAAGAGAGCAGAAGGAATTTCCCTAGTGAAGCTGAGATACTTCATCTCAACCACACACAAGGAGCAGAGAAGGCAAGAAGGAAGTGGGGTGAGGCTATAACCCTCTGAAGCCTGTAGGACTGGAACCTTCCTCCCACAAGGCTACAAGGCTCTACAGGTGCAGAACCTCTCCAAACAGTGCCACCAAGTGTTCACACAGGTGAGCCTGCAATGCTCTAAGTAGACCAGGCTGACCTTGAACTGACATCGCTCCACCTGCCTCTGCCTCTGGAGTACTGGATGCCCCCACCGCACTCAGAAAATTCACATTTCAAGATCATTCCAAGAGATTCATCCATATGGCCCTCTTTGGGGACTTTGGCTCCCAAACAAGCTTCGGCTGGACCCCTCGGCTAACAAGCCTGAACAAGTTTTATAGCTGCTACTAGAAGGGACAATCTTGGAGCAGCTATTGCTTCTGAGCCCTTATCATGTCCTCAGATTCTCCCAACCATCCAGCAACTTGATGAAACAATCTTTGCTTCATAAGAAACTCAGACTGTGACATTTGGAATCAGTCACATGGCAAAGCCGGTTGGTCCAGCCCTCCCCACCACAGATAGCTCATTCCCCCCACTATTCATGTGTCCATCCATTAACAATTAAAACAAGTAGTACTGTGTGGGATGTGTCCGCTTTCATCCCCCCGAGCCAGTAGGCTGTGGTGAGAAGAAATAGATGAGTTAGCTTCTACCTTGGCCTGGCCTTGGGGAAGAATGCAGATCCAGGGCTCTTTAGATTTTAATTATCCAAGTGGTTAGGAGGACAGACAGGAGGGTTATGGTTATGTAAGCACAAATAAAGGAAACCTCTGTGTTGTTTACTTTGGGAACTTTCCAGAAGCTAACATCAATAGCATGCCATGTTAAAAATGGGTTAAAATCATTATCAGATTATGAATAATTCACCAGGCACCCCTGCTACCCATTACATTTTGTTCTACATAATTGCTTCCTGGAAGTCTATTCCCAGAGCAGGGAATTGGGAGTATCCATGAAATTGAATATTTCTGCCTTTGACAAGTAAATTTAAACAAAATTGTGAATTAGTTTCAGTCCACTGCTGCCTGTCCTATTTGAGTTGATAAGACTAGTTTTTTAGTAAAATAACTTTGCATATATAGATATATCCTTCGAAAGGAAAATTAGTCTTCTATGTTCCCAAGGCTTCCAAGTAGTATGGAAGGCTCAGGAAGTGGTGGGGCAAAGATGGAGATAGATATATATATGTGTGTGTGTGTGTGTGTGTGTGTGTGTGTGTGTGCCTAAGGGATTCAGAATCAAATCACAAATATTCTTTTTATGATGTGAAAATGGAACTTCCAGGATAAGACAATCATTTCTTTTGATGTGTAGTTCACACTCTAGAAATTCACCCTTACAAGTGTTAAAACCAGTGGTTTTTAAAAACGCGTTCACAAGATTGGGTGTAGAAGCATGTGGTTGCAGTTCTAGCTGCTCAGGAGGTTGGTCAAGACAATCCCTTGGGCCTAGGAGTTCAACACCAGCCTGGGCAACATTGTAAAAAACATCATTTCTTAAAAATAAATAAAGTATGACATGGTGTGGTGGTACATTCCTGAAGGCAACATTCCTTTTGTTTTAAAAAACAAATTATTATTATTAATATTTGTATAAGTGTTTTGCCTGCTTGTGTGCATGTATACCAGGTATGTGCCCAGTAGCTGAGGAGGTCAGACATGGGCGCTGGGTTCCCTGGAACTAGAATTACAAATGGTTGTGAGTGACCATGTAGGTCTGAGAATGGAAGCCTAGTCCTCTTCAAGAACAACAAGTGCTCTTAGCCACTGAACCATCTCCCCATTCCCAAGGCACCATTTCTCACAAATAAATGACAAGTGGACATGTTGATTCACACCCTCCGTTCGAGCACTCAGGATCTCTAGAGGTTTGAAACTTTCTGATCTACTTAGCCAGTCCTAGGCCAGCCAGGGATACATAGTGACATCCTGTCTCCCAAAAATTAATTAACTGAAATTAAATAAAGCATTGTCTGGGACACGTGCACCCCCATTTCCTCTTTCTTCTAGCTCCTGGCAACCAGTAATCTTTCTGCTCATAAATTTTGGACAGTTCATACAAATGGAATCATTCAGTGTATTCTCTTTTCTGTCTCCTTTTGTTTAGATAACATTGATGTGGAGAGATGGCTCAGTGGTTAAGACCACAGGCTGCTCTTCCAGAAGATCCAGGTTTGATTCCCAGCATCCACATGGTAGCTCACAACTGTCTCTAACTCCAGTTCCAGGGGATCCAATGCCTTCTTCTGACCTTAGTGGGCATTGCAGTCATGTGCTACATAGATACACATGCAGTCAAAACATACATAAACATAAAATAAAGTTTTAAAAAAAGATAACATTGGCAAAGCTCATCCATGTTGTAGCATGAATCAGTGGAACATTCCTTCTTATTGCTGATTAATTTTCCATTACATGAATATATTGTATATTGTTTATTCATTCATCAGTTGTTGGACAGTTGGGCTAGTCCAACTGTTGGCTGTTATGAATCATATTGCCATAAACATTGATGCTTGGATTTTTATGTGAATATATGTTTTAAATCTTCTTGGGTCTGTTTCTAAGATGTGAAAGTGTCAGGTGAGACAGTAACATCTGTACCATTTTTGAGGTGGATATTTTCCACAGTGTTTGCACCATTTTACATTCTCAGCAGCAATGTACAAAGACCTTGAGTGCCCTTTTCTAGCAATTTCTTCTTTCTCAGAATGCCCTTCCGTTATCATCTTTATCAGAGCCTGTCTAGGTGCCCACCACAGCTCGTGTAGAAAATCTAGTCAATGTTATTGGCTCGCTGAATCATGTCTTCTGGGTAACATATTGAAGTTTAAGAGCTATAATAATACAATCAATATGTTCCCAGATCAAAATGAATCCCTTGCCCCTGTCTGGCCTCATTCCACGGTGCCTTAGTTACTTTATTATTGCTATAAACTGGAGAGACGGCTCAGAGGTTAAGAGCACTGGCTGTTCTTCCAAAGGTCCTGAGTTCAATTCCCTATCAACCATATGGTGGCTCATAACCATCTATAATGAGATCTGATGCCCTCTTCTGGCCTGCAGGCACACATGCAGGCAGAAGGCTGTATAAATAATAAGTAAATAAATCTTTTTTTTTTTAATGACCAAGGCAACTTATAGAAGAAAGAGTTTATTATGGACTTACAGTTCCAGCTGCTGTGAAGAGACATTATGCCCACGGAAAAACTCTTATAAAGAAAAATATTTAATTAGGGCTTGCTTACAGTTTAGAGGTTTTAGTCCATTGTCATCATGGCAGGAAGCATGGTGGCATGCAAACAGACATGGTGCTGGAGAGGTAACTGAGAGTCTTACATCTGGATCGGCAGGCAGTAGGAAGAAAGAATGACACTGGGCCTGGCTTGAGCTTCTGAAACCTCAAACTGCCCCCCACCTCTCCATCCCCAACTTTCTCCAACAAGGCCTTGCCTCCAATAATGCCATTCCCTATGAGTCTATGGGGACCATTTGCATTCAAAGCAGAGCCCATGACCGTCATGACAGGGAGCATGGCATCAGGCAGGCAGGCAGGCAGGCATGGTACTAGAGTAATAGCTAAGAACTTACATCTTGATCTACATGCATGTAGCAGAAAGAATCACCACCTCTTCCAACAAGTCCACACCTCCTAATCCTTCCTAAACAGTTCCACTCACTGGGGTCCAAGTAGTGGGCCTCACCTCCATAAAAGGCCCCACCTCCAATAATGCCACTCTCTATAAGTCTATGCCAGCCATTTTCATTCAGACCATGGCACATGGTCAGTTTCTTCCATGCACAGAATGAGGCCCAGCAGAAACTTGCTACCCAATTTAGCAAACTCAGGGACAGACTCTTTATCTCCCAGCATTGCATATGCCATATCTACACTTGGACCAAGCAGATGTCCAAGAAAATGTATCTGGTGCTTAGCCCTTACTGACTCCAATGCCAATATGTGCAGTCCATGGAGAAATGGATGTGCCAGACTGTGTGGTGGGGGACATATGCTGAGCATATGTTGCCAAGGCCTTGATTCAGAGGAGAGACACGATATTAGGAATTTTATAATCCATGGCAGGCAGATAGGCCATTTCAGGCCCAGAGAGAGCTGAAAGCAACCCCTCAGCTTCCTGGGTTGTGGGGCTTGGCCTGCCCTGAGAGCCTCATGGAGGAAAAGAGGAGACAACGTTCTCAAAAAGCTGAAAAATTGCAGGGCCGTAGCCCAGCGCAGACCCATCGCTTGACCTGATTACGGACTCAGCGTGGTTTCTCTGTGTTCTTTTGTACCTTTCCCAAAAGAGCGGAGCAGAAGCTGCTTTAGAAGACAGAGGAATGCCTGGAGCACTTTCTTAACTCTTTGTGGGTTTCAAAGTCTGAGAAGAGTTCTCATGGGGCTTGAAAACACCTCAAATAAGGTTACACAAGCCCGTGCATTCAAAAGAAGAAGCGAGTCCTGGGATGCGTGCACTGGCGGGTCTTTGGGAGCATCTAGTGCTCCCCATCTTGTTTTGCAGGCGAAACTGAGGCTGAGTGAGCAAGGGGCCAATGTGCATGAAGGTACAAGGTGTGCTAGCTCTCATTCAGTTCTCCAAGCCTGCCAGGTCCTCCTGAGTACAGGCCGGAAGGGGAAAATACAACCCAGGTAGGTGGTAAAGGCCCAAGGATGCCCGGAGTCATGGAGTCATGCCGACTTTGCGGTTTGAATTTTCTGTTTCTCCCTCGCAGGGAAGGACTCCAGGTTGAGCCCGGCACCACGCTGAGCTTGAGCCGCCACAGCTCAGCGAGTCACCGCAGCACAGGAAGTGTCTTAATGAGAGACGAGAGTGCGGGGGGGGGGGGGGGGGGAGGGGAGAGGAGGGGTGTGTGAGCCCAGCGAGAGAGATGTGCGTGTTTCAGTGGGGTCGAGAGCTAAAATCCACAGTCTCAGTCTGAGCACCGACGGCAGGATGTTCTGTGGTCGGTATAGGCGCGGTGGATGAATCCTGACTGCACTTTTACAACCCCGGAAGAGGTACGCAGCTGGGGCATGTTGGGAACTACCCTTCCTCCCCCGTGAAACTGTTGTATCTCTTTCAGGGTTTAGGATTTAGTTTTCCTTCCTTCCTTTTTTTTCAGACTGGCCGTGATCTGATCTTAAGGCAGAAGATGACCTTGAACTCCTGTACAGCGCCACACCCTCTCTATACTGAGAGGATCCTAGGCTTCCTGAACGCCGGACAAGCCCTCTACCAACTGCCTATCTTATCTAGCTTTCCTATCTCTTATCTATCTTTACAGGTCGCAAACATTTCTCTCCGGCTTTCATTTGTCGTTTTTTGTTTATTTTTGTTTTTTGTTTTTTTTCTTTTCCAGAGATTCCTTCATTGCAGTGCTGCAGACTGAATTTGGGGTCCTGGACACCCTAGGAAGGCAAACACTAGAAACTTCCTTCAAACTTGATTCTGCTCAGTCTCCTGAGCAGCTGAAATTGCTGGTGCAGAATTTAAGTTTCATATATCTGTCAATCTTCGGTGTTGCTTAAGCTTTTGTGTCATAATTACACCTGCTAGCACATTCTATTTAAAATACAATGCCCTTTTCTACTTCAAAAGTACTTTCCTTTGTTTCCTGAGACAAGATCTTACTGTGCAAGCAGGTCCTAAACTCTAGCTCTTCCTACTTCACATTTTTTTTCTCCATGGGCCAATGTGTCCTCTCAAATAGCTCCCCTCCACCCAGTTTCTTCCTGTGAGCCACTTGACTGTGGACTCCACAGCTCACTCTGTGCCCTAGCAGAAACTCTGCCCTCCTCACAGTGCCCCCTTTGTATCTGTGAGAGTAGTGGAGAGGGTCTGTCCCTGTGGTCACCAGGCAGTCCCCCTGATCTCCAGCCCACATCTTCTTGTAAGTACTGCTAAGTCTCTTCGAAAGAGGCTGCCTCTGACTCAGCCTTCACAAGAGGCCTGTGTCTTCTCAGCCTTATGGAGAGACTGGATTGCCTCCTTTTGAGCTATACTGAATCACCTGGGCCTTTTAGCGTCTCTATTTTTGTCCTGAACCTTGCCAAATCCATCTTGAATTATCCCATCACTGTCTTGCGTCTGACCCTCTCCATACAGAGAGTTCTTAATTAAGCTCAGTACAGAGGAGTGGATGGGGGGCTGTAATAGTTACATATCACTGTGACCACATTTGACAAACAGCAACTTGAAGGAGAAAGAATTATTTGTGCGCATGGCAGTGGGAGGGGCTTGGAGCAGCAGGAAAAGGTTGCTTGCTCACATCCCCTGGGCACCAGGAATCAGAGAGAGGAGATGAAGCAAGGCCAGGCTGAGAACATCAAGGGCCCACCTCCAGTGATCGCTTACCCCAGCCAGGCTCCATCGTGTAAAGGTTCTACAAAGTCCCCAAACAATATCAGCATAGGGGGTAGGGGAGGGGATGGACCAAATGTTCAAGCACAGGAGCCCATGGGAGATATTCAAACCACACCAGGTTCTTTCCTTCTCCTTTCCAGCACTTCTCTTTCCTTCCACAGATGAAAATTTCTCACAAAAATGGGTGAGGACTGATGGGAACTGTTGGAGATGTGGATGGTCTGAACTAACAGCAGCCAAGGTTCAATACTGTTGTTATCTCCCTATCCTTTTTTTAATAGACCTGAACCAAGAGATTTTGCTACTCTTTCTGACTCGCTGGGGTAGAATTTGCCTGCACACAGACCCTCATTTCTTTTCCCCTTGGGAAGCCCAACAGCTCCACCTCTGCCCTGGAGAAAACTGCAAACTTTTGCAATGTGACTGGCTTAAGCAGCTCTGGGGAACCAGTGCTTCCTGCCCTTCAGAGCTCAGGCTCTAGGGGAGTCTCTTGCTCATCCTCTCTGTGGATCAGATGGTGGGGTCTGCCTGGGCAAAAGAGTGTGGCTTGGTAGCTTTTAAGTCATACAAATGAGCTTTCGAAAGAATGATATAGGCCTGTCATGGCGATTCATGCCTTTAAATCCAGTGCTCGGGAGGCAGAGGCAAATGTTGCTCTGTGACTTCAAGGCTAGCCTGGCCTATATAGAGATTTCCAGAATAACCAGAGCTACCTTGTCCCATAATAGTAGCAGTAGTAGTCATTGTAAGAAAAAGAAAAAAAAAATAGGATATAGACAGGCCTCACTTTGTAGCTCTGGTCAGCCTTGAACTCACTATGGAGACTGGGCTGTTCTCAAACTCAGAGATCTGTCTGCTTCTACCTCCTGAGTATTGGAATCAAAGATGTGCCCCATTGCTCTCAGCTTTAAATATATTTTAATTATTAATAAATATATTGTTATATTTCACACATATATATAATAATTTCATACATATATATTTTTTTCATACAATGTGTTTTGATCATACTCATCTGTGCTGGATAGGTTTTTTGTTTGTCTGTTTGTTTTTATTTGAGATGGGGTTTCTCTGTATAGGCCTAGCTGTCCTGGAACTCCCTCTGTAGACCAGGCTGGCCTTGAACTCACAGAGATCCACCTGCGTCTGCCTCCCAAGCGCTGGGATTAAAGGTGTGTATCACCACCACCTGGCTGTGTTGGCTAATTTTATATCAACTTCACACACGCTAGAGCTACCTAAAAGGAAGAAACCTCAATTGAAAAAATGCCTCGGTAAGATGCTGTTGTAGGGCATTTTCCTGATCAGTGATTGAAGAGGGAGGAGCCAGTCTAAGCGAGTGGGGCCACATCTGGGCTAGTGGTTCTGGGTTGTATAAGAAAGCAGGTTGACTCGAGAGATGTGCCTAGTCCTGTTGTGACTTGATGTACCAGGGTGGGTTGGTACCTACGGAGACCTCCCATTCTCTGAGGATGAGGAGAGGAGGGAATGGGGAGGTGTGTGGGTGGAAGTGGAAGGAGAGGGAGTGGAGCTGCAATCAGGCTGTAAAGTGGAAAACAAAAGGCTGAGCAAGCCATAGGGTGTAAGCCAGCAAGCAGCACTCCTTTGTGGCCTCTGCATCAGCTCCAGCCTCCAGGTTCCTGTCCTGTTTGAGTTCCTGCCCTGACTTCTTTTGATGGTGAACTGTGATGTGGAGGTGTAATCTAAATAAACCTTTTCTTCCCTAAAATGCTTTCCCAGCAGGAGTAACCCTAAGCCATCATCCCTTTCAACTCTTCCCCTTATTACTCTCTTAACCCTCCCATCCGTTTTCACCCAACCTTGGCATTTCTCCTTCATTCTCATTCGTCTCCTTTCCCCGTCAAGTCTACTTTGTATTGTCCAGCTAGTCTTGGGATTGGGGTCTTCTCTCGTGGGTACTCAGCTTACCAGGGGCCACACCATTCAAGGTAAGCAACTCTTCCTCTCCCAGCCACTATTATACGGCAACAGATCTTCAGCAAGTGGTGGGATCATCGCATGTTCCCTTTCCCCTGCTACATACTGGGATTTTGTCTGACTGGAGTTTGAAAAGGCCTTGTGTATGCTGTTACAATCACTGTGAGTTCATGTGTGTGTTTGACCTGTTTGTGTCCGAAAAACAGTTTCCTTGATGTTATCCATCAGCTCAGGCTCTTACAGACTTTCCATTTCCTCTTTCACAAAGATCCCTGAGCCTTGGGAGAAGGGTGTGATTTGAATGCCCAGTGTAAGGTAGGGGGTCTCATCTCTTGGAGCAGGCCTTTAATCCAAGCAGAAAGTGGTTGGGTACTCCCATAAATTTCATGCCACTACTGCATGGGCAGGTCTGTCTTGTCAGACCAATGATTGTCATACCTTGCAAGGTTCACAGCTGGATGAAATTGAGACCTACACTTCCTGGCAGCATGAGTAGCACCTTCTAGCACCGTACATGCTAGCCTGTAGTGATGGGGTCTTGCAGGAGAGTACCAGCTTGAGGTCTCCGTGTTCTGAGATTCAGATATGCCTTGTCTTCAGCAAAAGGGTCTCATCGCCAAGCTCTGGAAGGTAGCCAGGAGAATTGACAATAACCTGTAATGCTTAAGGCTCTGTGTGTCCCCATTGGCCAACAACTCAAAAGGAAGTAACCCATTCCTGACAAACGAGCTTTGAACATGCAACTCCACTCTCAGAATTTTTTATTTATTTATGTTTTGAGTCAGGGTCTCATTATGTAGCCTGAGATGGCCTGAAACTCACAGAGATCTGCTTTCCTCTGTCTCCCAAGTGATGGAATTAAAGGTATGCTCCAGCACACCCAGCCCTTTTAAGGACGTGATTAAAGATTCATTTTGTTTATTGTAACATTATAATAGGAAAAAATTGGCTGTTGCTCCACAGCAAGGGGATTGATTCAGCTATGACACATCCATCTAATGGAACATTATTCAGCTTTTAAAACTATGCTGTAGTGAATATTCATAGACATGGAAAGATACTTACAGTAAATTGTTGAAAAAAATAATTGTACTATAATGCCCTTTCTGTCAATATAGACACAGAGAGATGTAGGGTGCATGTGTACATGTATGTGTGTGCGTATGTGTTACTAGTTCCTGACTTAACCTGAAATGACTGGAATTTGCTTATATTTCTCTTCTAGTTTTCTTTCTGTTGCTGTGATAAAACACTCTGACCAAAAGCAATTTAGGGAAGGGTTTATTTCAGCTTCTAGGTTATAGTTGTAACTGAGGAAAGAGGATGGAAACTCACATGGGAACTTGAAGCAGGGATCAAGCCTGGCTCACTCCCAGGCTTAGGCTTACATACCTTCCATATACACACATGAAATGGTGCCGACCAGCATGGAACACATCAATTAATATCAAGACAACTCCCTGTAAAACGCAAGGTTTTTTCCATGCCTGCCTTTGCTCTGGATAATGACACAGAGACCTATTCCATTTATTAAAAGCTTCAGGCACTGTAGCTGGACAGATACTCAGCTATTCCAACCTAATAATACCGGCTTGGTCTACTTAGAGCCACGTGGTCCATTACCTCCCATCTTAGTCTCCCCCTGGTGCCTCCCTCTTCAACCATGTTGCAGTGGCAGCTCTCTCTCTGGTCCCTCTCTCTGGGCTTGAAAGTCCCTTATCATCTCCTGCCCAGCCATTGGCTGTTGAGCTTTTTATTTAACCAATCAAGAGGTGATGGAGTATGGACTTTGCTGTTAAAAGGTCAAAGCCTGGTATTTCTGGATAGCCTCTGAGCTTGATCTAATATGATGGACTCCCTTTCTCAGTGGGGTTGCCTCTCTGAATCCCAGAAACTCTAAGGAGCTTCACATAGCCTACAGGGAGATCACAAACCTGACCCCTTCCTGGTTTAAAAAAAAAAAAATTGTTCAGCAAGCACCTGGGGATTCCTGAAGTTACCCACCCTATGCTAATAAGATGTCTTGGTGTTTTGGCTTTTAACCAATGACCTTTAACTGTACCTGGATATTTTCCCTCACCCATATGATAATTAAGTACTGTGTTCTCTTTCTTGTGATAGGACCATGTTACTGCATGTGAATGAGGTACTGTGCCACTACATGTAAATCAAGTGTCCCCAGCACCCCTAGCCCCAGCAAATGATACACATTCACCCTCAAAACCCCTCCCACTTCCCAAGGTTTATAAATCCCACGAATGCCAGAAGAGGGCATCAGATCCCTATATAGATGGTTGTGAGCCACCATGTGGTTACTGGGAATTGAATCTAGGACCTCTGGAAGAACAGACAGTGTTCTTAACTGCTGTTCTCTCCAGATGGCCTCTCTGGACTTTTGTCTCACTCTACCTGCCTCCTTCTCATCCCCTCCATACCCTGCCTCCACACTGGGTCTTATCAGGGATGTATTTCAACTGCAAGCTGACCAGGCCCGGGCTTTCACCCATACCCTTGATCACACTCATTTCTCCAGTCCTCCCCAGTTCATGGTTCATCTTCCCACCCTTGTGAAAGTCCACCAAGTCCAATTTGTGTTGACCATATACTCACTCCCTGGGGCATGATCAAAGTCCTGGTGAGCAGCCCCTTAACGAAAACTGAGTCCTTCCCCAGAAGAAGCCACCGATTGTGAAAAGTTACACTTCAGCATCTTATCACAAAATTTAAGGACTCTCTTCAATAGCTTCCTTCTGAACTGTTTCTTTTCCTTTTGGGGGGGGGGAGTGGGATTGGGCGAGAGGCTGTCTCTCATTCTCAGTCATGAGGCTGCAGTCCTTGATACCACTGCAGAAGAAGCCTCCTTGCCCATAGCAGCCAAGGAAAAAGATCAAAGTTCAAAGTACTGGATGTATTTGTTTTTGAGCCATCATCATGTGGTGCCGTCTGAACACCAAAATACAAACATGTTGATCATAGGTTCATTAATAGTAACCCCAAACTGGAGACAACACCAACATTAATCAATAACAGGACAATAAAAATTGGAAAAAAAAAAAGCACTCGGAGAGGCAGAGGCAGGCAGATCTCTGTGAGTTTGGGTTCGAGGCCACCCTGGTCTACAAAGTAAGTCCAGGGCAGCCAATAGAATACTGCAAAACAAGATGGATGGATTTCACAGATTAAATGTTGCAGTGGAGGGGCTCGTATGAAAGAGTACCTACAGTAGGTTTTCAATTTTATGAAGGTCACGTAGAGGCTGACTGGATGGAGGGTGACACTGATTAAGGTTTATCTTAAGCCGTAGACCAGGAAGGAACGTCAGTGCAAGGGCACCAGCTAGCACTGTGTTTCGTCAGTCTGTCTCGGAGCAAGGCAAGCAGCATGTCCTAAAACATCCACTCGCCATGTTCAAAGAGATTAAAAAAAAAAAATCAGGAGACAGTCGAGGCTTTATTTAGTAGAATATGTACGCAGCTCCTGTTTGAATATGGATTAGTAACGAAAGTATCAGTGATCTATGCTGCTCTCCTGGTACTGAGTTGCCAGTGGTGCATCTCAGCTGCAGCATTGCCCTCAGTAGCTACCCGCAGCTGGTGGCTGCTGTGATGAGCAGTGTGAGACTTTATTTTGAGCTAGTTGTGGCTTCGTTGGGTGCACTTAAATTAAAAAAAAAAAACAAAACATAGGGCTGAGAATTTAATCCAGTTGGTAGAATGCTTGCCCTGGGATCAATTCCCAATACCATATAAAACTGGGCAACTGGGCCTTGGGACATGGACCTGTAATCCTACCACTCAGGAAGTAGAGGCAGAGGAGTCGAAGATTCAAGGTCATCCTAAGTTGTAAAGCAAGTTAGGAGGCCAGCCTAGCCTACACTCAAAAAAAAAAAAAAGCTAATAAACAAAAAACTCAAACCAAAAAAACTACTAAATGAAAATTGAGTTGTACATCTATAATACATAAAAGTTACGCTTCCAAAAATGTTAATATATATTGCTTTTTAAAAAAGAATTGATTTGGGCTGGAGAGATGGCTCAGAGGTTAGGAGCACTGACTGCTTCTCCAGAAGTCCTGAGTTCAATTCCCAGCAACCACATGGTGGCTCACAACCATCTATGAGATCTGGTGCCCTCTTCTGGCATGCAGGTGTACATGCAGGCAGAACATTGTATACATAATAAATATATAAAATAATAAAAAAAAGAATTGCATTATATTAAGCATTAAATTTGCCTGTCTGCTCAGATCACCTTCCTACTCTAGGACCCAGGACACAGTTCAGGGGTTTAAAGGCAATCTCTCCTGTTGGCTTATTTTCCTGGAGGCTAGACATGTGACCCAGAGTGTGGCAGAACAGGTTGAAACCAGTTTCACTAAAAGTTGCTTGATCAGACACTCAGGGGCTCAGTACAGTACTTGCCTGGCATGCATGAGGCCCTGGGTTCAGTCCTCTGTGCTTTATAACTGTGCTGGGGTTCAAGAGAACATTCTAGAAGTCATCCAAGGCCCCCATTCACTCGCTAAGAAGGGTAAAATACAGTTGGTCCTTGCACTATATAAGCCTGAGGGGAGCCCACCTACATCAGTGCAGCCAAAACATTCCTCCCATCCTAGGACTAACCAGGCCTGACCCTGCTGAACTTCCAAGATCAAGGGCTGTCAGGATGGTCCAGCCACAGACTACTCTAAGCATTCCTGGGGTAGAGTATACATATCAAAGGACTTCAGTGGCACACTAGCAAAATGTTAATTAAAAATTTAAACTGTATGTATTAAGCTGAGCATGGTAGAGTCCTTAATACTTACTTGGAAGGTAGAGGCAGGGAGGTCTGTCTAAAGCTAAGGCCAGTCTAGTGAGTTCCAGGATAGCCAGAGAGATGTAGTGAGATCCTGTTTCAAATAGCAACAACAAGAAAGAAAGAAAGAAAGAAAGAAAGAAAGAAAGAAAGAAAGAAAGAAAGAAAGAAAGAATTTACTATAAATTTTTATGCATTTATTTTAAATAGGGCATAGGGTTCAAATTATAGCTTAGTGACAGCACTTTCCTGGCTAGTGTGAGGCCCTGGATTTGATCTCCAACACTGAAAACAAATGTGTAATTGCATGTATTCAAGTGTGATATGTGTCAAAATGTCAACATAAAAACAGCCTGTGAAACCAAAACAGGAGCCATGTTGGCATACACTGTTATGAAGTCTCCATACCTGGACTTTGCCAGCATCCCAATTTTCACAGGGCTTGCAAGATGTCTTCATTCCCATCAGCATGAAGCAGTCTAAAGTACACAACAACACCCTCATTACTGCCTCATTTTTGGTTTTGTATTTTTTGTTGTTGGTGGTGGTGGTGGTAGTGATGGTAATGATTGTTGTTGTTGTTTGTTTGTTTGTTTGTTTGTTTGTTTTCCTCTGGGTAGCCTTGGCTGTCCTAGACTCACTCTGTAGATCAGGCTGGCCTGGAACTCATAGAGATCTGCCTGCCTCTGCCTCCCCAGTGCTGGGATTACAGGCGTGTACCACCCCACCCCACCCCCACCCTCATTTTAATTAAACAAAAAGGGAGAAATGTTATCGCCCAGGCAATTTACCTGGACTGCCTTTGGGGTCCTAGCAATTGCTTATGTCATCACCTGTCAGGTATGTGTGAAGACATAAGAACCCCTGACACCCCCACCTCTCTCTGTTTTCCAGCTTCCCTCTGTTCCTCCTGTTCCAGCTCTCTCCCTCTTTCTGTCCTTCTCTGTGCCCCTCTCCTTCTTTTCTCTGCCCTCATGGCTCTATTCCCATTGGCCTACCTCCATGGCTCACTCACTGCCTCTACCCCTTCTCTGGGTCCTCCTTTCTCTTCCCCCAATAAACTTCCTTATACCAGACCTGTGGCAAGGCATAATTCCTCAGGGGCATGCCTTGGCATAGCTGCCGCGGTACCCCTTTGCTGCATCATTATATATCATAACAGCCATGCCTAAAGTTGTTCAAAGTCAAAAGGCAATGTGTGCAAAGTACCTGGAATTACCCAGGACACAGCGAGTGTTGTGTAAGAAGAAAAAAAAAATAGTAAGTTATAAAAAATAAGCATAATGTTTCATGACTTTACTTGGGAAGTAGGGGCAGGTGGCAGATAGATCTCTGTGGCAGATCTGTGAATTCCAGGCCAGCTTGGTCTACAGAGTGAGTTCCAGGACACCAAGAGCCAAAAGAAGAGAGACTAGAGAGAGAAAGGAAAAAGAAAGTTGTATGTCAAGACACTTTTCAAACATATTGGTGGAAACACCAGGTAGATGGATTACAGCAAAGCTGGGAAATCTTTGATCTAGGATGCCCCAGATGATGTCTGATGACACTAAAGCCTTTCGGTTGGTGGAGGCTGGGGGTCTATTTGCACATTCTAAAAAGATTTACCCAGTAGTCACAGGATGTTAGGTCACACACGGAGGCTGGCAATAAATGTCTGATACAGGGACCGAAGACAGCCAAAGGCAAATTGGCTCCTAGCCTCTACTATCCCAGCAGTTTGAGTCGATCAATCAGCCTACAGAATGAGTGTGGATTCTGTCTGGGAACTTCAGCTCACAATGTCAGCGTGACAAACTTAAGACTTAATCTTAAAAGAACATGTCACAAAGCATGGAGAGATCAAACTGCCTCAGAAGGATGAGGCCTGTGCTTACGGCTATCAGTCCTCTTCTCCACGGTTCCAGGGGCTTTCCACAGACAGTCTGTGTGTCCAGGAGCGTCGGGGTCCTCTTACTTCTGACGCTTGTGCTTATCTTAGCATTCCTGTGCTGAGCACCCATCCTCACGGAGGTTTATGGAACTGGGCCCTATGAGTTTATTTATTAATTTATTTATTTTGCAGCACTGAGGATTGAACCCAGGGCCTCACGCGTGTTAGGGAAATGCTCTTCCATGGAATTATATCCCCAGCCCATTTTGCATGCCTGTTTTTAATTTAATTTTATGTGTACAAATGTTTTGCTTGTATGTATATATGTATGTCACATGTGTGTCTGGTGCCTGTGGTGGTCAGAAGAGGGTAATGGACTTCCTGGAACTGGAGTTACCAATGGTTATAAGCCACCATGTGGATGCTGGAATCGAATCCAGGTCCTCTCAAGAGCAACAGTACTCTAAACCTCTGAACCATGCTCCAACCCCAGCTTTGTTTGTTTATCTTGAGACAGGGTTACTCTGTTGCTCAAGCTGGCCTTGAACATACTCTGGAGCTCAGACAAGCCTTGCATTTACAATTTTCCTGCTTCAGACTCCAAGTAGCTGGGATTATAGGCCTGTGCCTCCACACCTGCATGGCCCACTGTGTTTTCACATACGTGCATACGCAAGTGTGCATGTGTGTATGTGCACATCAAGGCCAGAGGAACACGTCAGCTGTACTGCTTATATGCTATTCGTTTTTGTTTCCAGGACAAGGTCTCTCTTTGGCTTGGAGCTTGCCAAATAGGCTAGTCTAAATCTGCCAGGAAGCCACAGGTAGTAGCCCATCTTTGCCTCCCTAGCACTGGGATCACAAGCAAGAGCCATCACACCAGATATTTTTTTTTTTTTAATTTTGGGGTCTTGCACTAGGTGTTCATGCTTACGAGGTAACCACTACTCCATCTGAGCTATCACACCAGCCCTAACTGTAACCTTCCAAAGGCTGCATTTTATATTAGAGCTGCGACAAACCGTTCAGCTTTCGGTGGACATTTTAGGCTTTCCAATGTGTTCCTTGAACAAGCTTGGTCCGTTGAGAGGACGTAAGAATCCTACTTCCTTCTCTTGGGGTGGGCGTCCTCTACCTTCTTTGGCTCTTCCTCACACAGTTGCTTGCATATAAGACTATTTTGTTCTATGACTTATGCTGACTTTGTGGAGACAGCCCTTCCCCCCACCCCGCCCCACACACCCCTTTCGAAAGCCTTGTGTTTTTCCTTCTTCCAATGCATCCGAAATTCTGTCTGTGCTATTTTTCTTCCACAGCAACGGGCACTAAAATTACTTTAGTGGCTGCGCTCGGCTGAAAAGCTTATTATGTCCACAAATAAAGAGCTGAAAAGTTCCTTCAGCTCTGAAGCAGATTGGGCCAGGGAAGAACAGACGGGAGGACCTAGAATTAAATCCATATTCAGGAAGGAAAGCGCTGTTCTCAGCAGAAATCCCAACAGTAGCCACGGTTAATTAAAGAAGATAACAGCACAGGCGAACTCAGCCTCAGCCAGTCAGAGACAGCCTCACTCCAGTAACTACGCTCCAGAGCCAGAGTCAAAAAAGACAGCCAATCACGGGAGCCCCTCTAGGGCTTCCAATAAGCGATGGCCTCTGGTGACGTTAAAGGCAGCCTTGAGCTGCCAGCTAGCACAGCTGAAAGCCCAGACCCGCCTCGGCGCTTCCTCTTTTGAAAGCCTGCCTGGCACTGACCGCCAAGTTCCCAAAAGCATCCCAAAACCAATTCTAGGCTGGTGAGGAGACTTTGTGAACATGCGCAGATGACTCTTTCTGGCAAACAGGAAGTTCTTTTTTTTTTTTTTTCCCATTAGATGCCAAGTTCAAGTTAAAAAAGCAGCTGGAAACTCCACCCTTCTGCCATCCCTGTTTATGGTTTACTGTGAGTTCAGACTTTTGAGCAGCTGATAAAAGAAAGCTGTCGGCTTAGCAAATTCAGTAGCTGTCTTTTTTTTTTTTTTTTTTTGCAGCGGCTTCTATTATCCTTTTATTTTGTTCATATAAGGAACCCATAAAGGCCGGGGGGGGGCATATTTTTTTTTTAGTTATGGCTATTTATGAAGTGCAGAAAGAGTGCTATTACGGTCCTTGTGCATCACGCAATTGATCATTTTATATAAAAACAGTGGAAAGACTAAAATTAACTAGAATATGTCAACAGGTGTAAAGAAAATGCAGGAGTCAGTGGGGGTGCAAGCCTTTATTCTCAGGACTTGCGAGGCAGAGGCAGGCAAATCAATATGATTTCGCGGCCAGCCTGGTCTACAGAGAAGTTCCAGAACAGCCAAGGCTACACAGTCTACAACGATAACAAACCAAGAAAACGATAACAAGCCAAGAAAAAGAAATGATGCTTTTCTCACTTGTACTAAGGGAACTGCAACACAGATAAAGGTTTGAGTAAGACAAATCCAGGAGTTGCAGTGGCACGTGCCTGTAATCCAGTACAGGGCAGAGGCAGGGGGATCTCTGTGAGTTCGAGGCCAGCCTGGTCTACAAAGCCAGTCCAAGACAGCCAAGGCTACACAGAGAAGCCCTGTCTCAAAACACTAGAGAGAGAGGTCCAGATTAAGACAACAGTGGAAGTAAGGTATGACTTTAATTAAAGGCACAAGCCTTTAATGGCAGTTTTCAGAACTCCGGAGCAAGAAGATTGTAAGTTTGAAGGCTCCCTGGGCTATGTTAAGACAATCTTAAAAGGAGGAGAGGAAGAGGTGGGAAGAGGGGCGGGTGTTCGAGGAGAAAGGAACGTGGAAGCAAAGGCTGGAGGGCCTCCCACCTGAAACCTAGCATTTTCTGGGTTTTTGGAGGGCAGGGGCTGCCTTTGTTTTATGTGTATGTGTGTTTGTCTGCACGTTGTGTCGGATGACCTGGCTCTGGAGTTCAGAGGGTTACAAAATGACATGTAGATGGTGCTAGGAATCAAACGTGGGTCCTCAGCCGTTTCGCCAGTCCTGCGTTTTCTAGTCCTCAACTTGGAAGCACGTTTCAAATGCTGAAATAAGATCTGTTGTCAAAATAAAAGCAGCAGTGGCCCCATTTCTTATCATGATATCATAAAATGCTCACTTGACGTGCTGTAGCCACACCACCAGTGGCTAGCACACAGAGACAAGCTGTCTCCTGTTTTTTTGTGCTGTTTTTCTCATAGAGAAGGATTGCTTATAAGACTATACTATAAGTAGAACCCTTTCCAGATGAGACTTGAGAAACTAACAAATTTCGCAGTCTTTTATTGAGTTAGCAGTTAATTGTAAAACTTTCACTGCTTTTGTGAGCGATAAGACAAAATGTTTGGTGAATATGTGCACAAAAGTGCAAATAGTGTTCGTTCCCAGTTGAGGCAAAGCATGACTGGTTTTATAGGTGTCGACTGTCTCTCTCCGTTCTGTGTGACGCAGCACAAACAGCACCTGGTGTCCTCCATCAAGACTATGGTAATTGTCCTGAAACTGCCTGCCTCAGCATTCCTGGCTTCTAACTGAGCAATTCTGGGATTTTAATGATGTCGTTGGCGTTCAGAATTTCTCATTTCCCTCAAAGATCCAGGACAATCTGTAACAAATGCCATTTAGAGAATCCTTCACTTATTTGAAATGTTGTTAATTCCAAATAAAAGAACTCCCAAATTCTTGACCCTTTAAATAATCCGTTGAATGAGGCCTACTTCTAGTTCTGAGTTTTCGTTGTCAATTTAGCAACAGGATTATGCAAATTGAAAAGCAGAGAGTGTCAGTGGAGCACTCCACTGCTGAAAGAATGAATGGTAACAAAGATGCTTTTTGTCAGGGGACAGCATTTTAAAAAGTCATTGTCAGATCCCCCACAGCCTTGGAACATGGAAAAGAGAGTTGTACTCCACAAAATGTGTGGTGGCTTCAGCCAGTCAAACCTGGACCACATTTCTCAGCACTGTTAAATCTAAGCCAATACATGTACAGTGTTCTGGTACATGTGCCGGTCTTGAGCATGGCTTCTCATTGATGGAACCAAGCCGGGGCTGGGAACGGGGCTTTGTGGATTAGATAGATAGATAGATAGATAGATAGATAGATAGATAGATAGATAGATAGATAGATGCTTGCTGTGGAAATACAAGGACCTGAGTTGCAATCCCCCAAAGCTGCAAACAAACAAATAAACCACATTCATCTGCAATCCCACTGCTGTTGTGGGGAGAAGCTTGTGAGCCAGCCAGCCTGGCCTATTCAGACCAACAGACAGACCCCGAACCTACAGAAAGGAAGCTAGAACAGAAAGGCAAGGGGAGAGATGAAAATCCAGTCGTTTCAGGTTAAGTTGGGAATGGGTAACACACACACACACACACACACACACACACACACATACAGAGTAAATCTAATATGACAGTGGGAAGCCATGGTAAAGCATTAGTGGAACACAGACATGCCTGCAAGAAGATTTCAAGAAAATTCTAGAATTAAGGTAAACCAAATCATCAAAGAACTAGAGGTGCATGACTAAGACATTTATAATTTATTTCAGATAGTCAACACAACTGTATGGATATACAGCAATACTTTGCCTTTAACTTAATGCACATATGCATGAAAGTCACAAATAACTCAAAGATGTTACTGTATTGTGTGGCTTTGTTAACTCTAGAACCTGCACATATGCCTCTGTACCTCTGTTTATGTCTGGCTGTGTGCCACCCTCCTCCTCTACAAAATCAAATCCTATTTCTTTCTCAGACCAAGTCAAAAATCTTAATAATGATAATGACAATTTTTTTTTTTTTTTAGTGTTTCAGGTACACTAAAGCATTCACTTCTCTGGATAATAGTTCATATGGTACAGTAAAAAAAATTTTTTTTGTAGACAAAGCAATGAGGGCACAAAGAAATTAAGTAGCTTATCAGAAGTTAGCCAAACCCCAGTGGTAACTCTGGGACTCAGAACCAGACTGGGTGTTGCCAGAGCTGGTGGCACATACTGTAATCCCAGCACTAGGCAGGCAGAGATGGGAGGCTCCCTACTTCCTCACCCACCTGAGCTACGTAAGACCCTTCTAGAAACAACAGCCACCTATGTAGTGTAGCTCTGGTGTTCTTTCCCAAAGGCAGCACTCCCACTGGCCCCCATGGCATATGCTGGCCTTTGACCTGCCTTCCCATGTCATATTGGAGCCATATCATCAGCAATTTATTTGTCATCCCTTTGTGATGGAGCCTACAAAACCAAAAACAAATGTTTGTCATTTTTCCCCCTTTTAAAAGGAATTCTGCAAATTCCAAGTAGTGGAACCAGCCAAGTATTCATCTTCAGATGAAAGGCTATATAGAGCTGGGCGGGGAAAGGCAAAAACTCTTCTGACAGTAGAAAACTGAGTAGCTTCAGTTGGAGCACTGAATGGGTGAGGCAGAGGTTTTCTGTGCTGTCATTTGGTTTTGTGCAGTGGTGCTATGCCGAATCATGACACTATAATTGTAGAGGTGTGGGTGTATTTGCTAAACGCTGTAGAGTTTTAGCACAAGGAGTGGATCTTGCTGTACACAGAGTTTTAAAAATCATTCAGGAGGGGCCAGGGAGGTGGCTGAGCAGTTGACAGCCCCTGATGCTCCTGCAGAGGACCCGGGTTCAGTTCCTAACACCCACATGGTGGCTCACAACCGTCTGGAACTCCAGTTCCGGAGACTCTGACATGCTCTTCCGGCCTGCTTGGACACCGGGCACACATATAGGATACACACATATGTGCAGGCAAACAACTGTACACACAAAATAAAAATAAATCTTTAAAAAGTCCTTTAGAAGCCTGAGAGGTGCTCGCATGGCTCTACAGTTTAAATTCTGGTGCTAGAGATGGAACCCAGGGTCATGTGCCTTCCAGCCAAGTGACCTACCACTGAGCTATAATTACCTCAATTTAGATATGTGTTGTCTAGCCTTGAACCCACGTGCCTGTAATCCTAGCACTTGGGAAGCAGTGTCACTGTGAGTTCATGGCTGTTAAGACTTTGTGCTGCTTCAGCAGAGGACCCAAGTTCAGCTCCTGGCACCTAAGTCAGGTGACTTTCAACTGCATGTAAGAGGGACATTTGTTATGGTGGCACAAAGCTGAGGCTTACAGCTAGCATACACATGAACAACATAACATCATATTACCATAGTAAAACGTATTAAGCAGCCAGACTGAAGGGAGTGTGGAGAAAGCACTAACTTGCATATCTTTGGAAATGAGTGGAGTTTATAAAAGTCTTAAAGCCTATCTAGCCCTGTACTCTCTGATGAAGCTGTTTCCAGAGGCTGTATGGGTCAGCAATCCTACTGTTATCCATACATACTAGAATTGAGCAGTTAAATTGATGGATGGCAGATGGCAGCTAAAAGTATGTTATATAAAACAAAATTTATTGTCTTAGGAATTCTGACCCACACTCCAACATGAGCGAACCGTGCAGACACTGTTATGTGAAACAAGCCAATGTAATGGTCTTGTCTTCTGACTCCCAGCCTGGGTAATTCCATTTTGTTGCAAGCTGCAGTGTATCTGATCTTCTTGCCAGAGCGCAGTGAAACAAGACATCCTCCCCACAGTCAGATAGTGTTTGCGGAGACCAACAGAATCCCCAGTGAGAGAAAGGGTATGTGAACAGATAACTTTGCCAGAGTCTGGCTCTGTCTGTGTTGCTCTAGAGCTGGGCTCTAAGCGAGGATTGCTCTTGAGAAAACAGCAGCCCAGTAGGTCGGGGCGAGGGAAATGTGTAATCAGCTCACCATTCTGTAAGTAACCCCAATAAACTCAATTTGCTCATCAGGTAAGCTTGTATGAGTCATTCTTTGGGCTCTTGGTGCCATCGCAGTTTGGCAGTAGATATTAATTTTACATTTTCCCCTGCAGAGTCACCCAACAGCCCAGAAACAACCAAAGAACACATTGTGTGCTGCTTACTTATGAGAGCAGTCTAGAATAGCTGAAGACAAAAGGCAGAGCAGAGAAAGGTAGCTGTCAGGGACTGCGGGTGGGAGGGGGGGCTGGGCAACGAGGAAATGGGAAATTGGTGATAGTGGGTGTAACACTTCCATTTTGGCCAGATGAAAAAGTGTACAGTGTGCAGCATGGGACTACAGGCCTGTAATCCCAGCCCTTGGGGAGCTGAGGGGAGGATCAAGAGTGCAAGACCTTGAGCTGGTAGTGTAGCTCAGAGGGAGAGCACTTGCCAAGCAAGCAAGAAGTCCTGGGTTCAATCTCCAGGACCTTAAAAAAAAGGCTCTGTGTGTGTGTGTGTGTGTGCGTGTGTGTGTGTGTGTGTGTGTGTGTGCGCGCGCGTATCAAGTGTTCACTCAAGGCCAACCTGGGCTATACAGTAAGAGCTGGTCTCTCAAAAAAAAGAAAAGAAGTACTAGAGATTGGCTGCACAATATTGTAAATATACTTTCCACTATTGTAGATGATAAATGGTCATTTGTTTTGAGTTATTGCCTCAAGAGCACCAGACCAGCCAGATGAGTCACAAACCCAGACCATTCTGATTAGTTCCCAGGCTGCCTGGCTCCAGGCTTCCAGGCTGAACAAAGGCCAGAAGGGATAACTCAAGGGAGATGGGGTCAGCTGTACAGAGCCACCCTCTCCTCTTGGGAAAGATCTGGATGTAGATGCTGGCGTCCAGGCCTGCGCTACCTGATGCCGCTGGGGAATGAGGCTGGAACTTCACCTGGGCATCTTCAGTCCTCATGCTGGGATGTGATTCCAAGTTTAAGGGCAGATTTAAAAGACAACCATGCCTTTAGGCCAAAGGATAAGTCCCTCAGATTGTAAAGGTCTACTCCATGGACTCTGGTCTCAACCAGACAAAGTCCCCCCTGACCAAGATGGTCATGAGTACAGCCAGTGGAAGAGGCAGATGAGACCCTAGGTCTGTCCACAGTAAAACTAGTCAAGAGAACTAAATATGGCCACTGTATAAACTGACCACATGAGCACTCTGTGAAATGATTAAGGGGAAGTTTGTTTGGGTTTTTTTGTTTTTGTTTTTGTTTTTGTTTTTTTAATCGCAGATATGATAGAACAGCCAAAGGCATCTGGACAATTCCAGAGCAGAGAGAGAAGGAAATAAACTGACCATGGCCAGCAGACTGAACATAGTCAGGGCTATCTGTGCGAGAAGGGAAGACAGCAGGGGAGAGAAAATAGAAGAAATAGTGAGAATAGCAGGGTTATAAGGAGAACGAGTAACTAGGGTGTGTCGGGGGGGACGGACCGTGAGCTCAAGGCTGTTTAGGGTAGGGGAGGAGGTAGATGAGCTAGGATGCTTCGTACGGTCTTTGATATGTGTCGACAGGTACCTGGATGCCAGCATGAGGTTTGATGTGCTGAAAGGCAGACCTTACAGACAGCCATATCTCCCTTCTACCACAGGTAAGAGGAAATGGCAGATGGGAAGCAGTTTTCCAATTTCCTGAGGAATGCTGGCTTTTATCTAACCATGGGAAGTCCTCCTGTGGTCCAGATTGAGTTCCTTTCTGGATATTTGGACTGCCTTTTGGAGTTTGGTGAACTGGAGTTTCCTTTGGACCCAACAGCTACCTTATGGCTTATGAAAGGCCATGCCACCAGAAGACAGGATAAATCTCCTTCAGACTGCTGTTGCTCACATCTATAAAATGCTAAGAGTCAAACCCGACTCTTGGAAGGGATCAGCTGAAACCATAGTTTTTAAGTTTGAAAAATATCTTATAGTGTTGTTTTTATTAATGTGTGATCTTGGGAATGAACAAAAAAAAAGTTGTATCTTAACAGTGATGTGTTTGTATGTCAAGCAGACAAGAGGTCAGTTGTGCTGGCTAATTTTATGTCAACTTGGCATAAGCTACATTCATCTGAGAAGAGGGAACCCCAGCTAAGCCAATTCCTTCATACTATCAGGCCACAGGCAGGCCTACATCGAAGTTTCTTAGTGATTGGTATGGGAGGGCCCAGCCCATTGTGAACAGAGCCACACCTGGGCTAGTGGCCCTGAGTTCTCTAAGAAATCAGGCTGAGCAAACAGAGAGCAAGCCAGTAAGGAGCACTCCTCCATGGCCTCTGCAGCAGCTCCTCCAAGTTTGAGTTCCTGTCCTGACTTCCTCCAATGAAGAACAGTGATGCAGAAGCCTAAAAAAACCTTTTCCTACCCAAGTTGCTTTTGGTCATGGTGTTTCATGACCCTAAGTAAGACACGTGGATACTAAAGCTCTTGGCAAAGCCCTATATAATAGAAGGAGTTTCTGCTGACCATGAAAGTCCTTCCTCCTAGCCTAAGCATGGGCATTTCCCGAATACCCTCAGGAGTTTGATATTCTCCAGTGTTGACCTGAAAGAGTAAGATAGGCTGGGGAAGTGGCTTAGTCAGCAGACAGTTTGCGGAGTAGGAGGAGCAGAGTTTATCCCCAGCAGCTTTGTAAAAAGCTGGGCAAGGTTTGTTTTCCCAGTAGGGAGGTCGAGACATAAGGATTCCCGAGGCTTGCTGACCAGCCAGCCTAGCTGAATCCATAAACCCCCAAGTCCCAGTGATAGACCCTGTCTCAAAACTAAGGTGGACAGGGGCTGGAGAGATGGCTCAGCAGTCAAGAGTGCTTGACCCAAGTTCAGTTCCCAGCACCTACACCAGGCAACTCACAATGGCCTGAGACTGTTACCCCAGGGATCTGTTGTCTATGACCTCTGCAGGCACCTGTGTGCACATGCCCACACAAACACATAATTAAAAATAAAATAAATCTTTAAAAAGTAAAACAAAGTAGACAACTAGAGAGATGGCTTAGCAGTTAAGCAGAATGCTCGCTGCCTTTGTGGAGGATCTGAGTTCAGGTCGCCGCCCCTGGGGATTCAGTGCCCTCTTCTGGCCTCCTTGGGCACCTATAAACATCTGACTCACACACAGAGAAACATACGTATACATAGCTAAATCTTTTTTTAAAAGACCATATCTTGTTTGGATGCTACAAAGTTTAAACACACACAGCCAGACAGGAAGTAGGGTGGGCAAGGGCCCTCCTTTACTCTCCTTGTTCTGACTTCCGTCTCTGGCTGGCTGACACCCAGGAATTTCGACAGAAGTTACCAACCCGACGGCCTGCAAGAGAACAGTAGATCCCTCCGAGAGGCATCACAAATGAGGTTATTAAAGCAGCAGTGAGCTGTGCCTTCGCCCAGCGTCCTTGTGACTCGGGCCCATGGAGCCCTTTGACTGTTGTCGTATCTGTTCTGCTGTGCAATCACGGAGTCAGTACAACCATACCTTTAAAAAGTCTCCTTTTCAAGGTCAGAATTCAGTGGCTAAGAAAAAAAACAAAACAAAACACATACTTTCTCTAATAGCCAGATTTAGCTGCAGATTAAGCTGTGTCAAAGGCCTCAAAGCACACAGCCGTATTCAGTTAGAACGCGCCTCTCCCAAGGCCTGCACGCGGGCACCTTGTCCAGGACTTAGCGGACAACCGTCCTAACTGCTCTGTGTCTGTGTGCACCCCACCCCGGGCTGAGGGGGAGGCCGCGACTGCACAGTCAGCAGCCAGAGTCACTTAACATCGGAGGGACACGCAGAACCCCAGGTCAGGAGGCCGCACCTTGCTGGCCCAGGGGGAGGGCCGGGCCGGGCAGGGCAGGGCAGAGCCGCCCTGAGTCAGCTGGCGGCGCGCGCAACGCGTGACCCGCGGCCACGTGACGCGCGCGGGCCGGGCCACCAGTGTTGTAGCCGCTGTAGCCGCTGCAGCCGCGGGAAGCTTGCACGTAAGTGGGAGCGACCCGGCGGGACCCCCAACCCCTGACCCGGAGGGGCGACGCGGGCGCACTCTGGGTGAGGGACGCTGGGCCGCGCGGACGGACGGCGAGCCGCTAGCTCTCCTGGGTTACCTGTAACCCTTGGTGCTTTGGGGGAAACTAAGGACCCTGGAACCTCTGGCAAGCTTGGAAGGGGGAAGCACCCCATCCCTCCTCGTGCCTCGCCTCCTCCTCTTCTAGTGCCCAGGGTGACCCCGCTCTGGTAGCGAAGGCAGACCCAGGCAGAGGACTTGTCCTGGGTGAGGATGGGAAGTGGGCAGGAACAGGCCCGGCGGGTAGGTGACAGTGGTCCACCAGCTTTCTGCTGTGTGGTTCACATGCGGCCTCTCATTTGCCCTGTAGTGCCGACCCCAATTTTATGCAGGAAGGAACGAACGGGCCCGGAAAATTCTGGTGCTTTGTGAGGTCCTCCCCAGCCAAGGACGGACCGCACAGTACCGCCTCCTGGTGGTTGGCGGAGGCACCGGGCCCGGCCTGTTCACCTGTGAGCTAGGAGAAGGCCGTTGCCTGGCTGAAGGGACACCACCTCCCTCCCCTGCCTTCTCTGCCCCTTCCCTTCCCTTAATGTCACTTTGCTATCTCCACGCTGCAGGACAAGATGAAGCTCATTATCCTGGAACACTATTCGCAGGCCAGTGAGTGGGCAGCCAAGTACATTAGGAACCGCATCATCCAGTTTAACCCAGGGCCTGACAAGTACTTCACCCTGGGGCTCCCCACCGGTAAACTGTGGGAAAGAGGGGGTGGTGGTAGGGGGTTTCCAAATGGAGGGAGATAGGTGGGGTTACAGGACAGAGCATAACAGGTGGTCAGAACAACAGGTAGTCATAACAAGGTCGTGGGGGCTTCATATAACCTTTTGAAGCAAAGATAGGGTTTCAAGATGGTTACGGATAACTTTTTGAAACAAAGACATGACTGCCATTCCTGAAACAGGCGGTAAAGAACCATTTGTAGTTAAAGTAACAGGTTGGGCATAGCCCAGTCCTTGAAAAACAGAGGTTTAATCATCAACAGGAATGAACCTAGTTTGTTTTTAGTATAAGATGGCTTTTAAGCCTAAGTAAGATGGAGGTAGGAGTTACAATTAACTCAGCCCGAATACTCTAAGGCATTCTGTTTATGACATGACTGTTCTCTGCATGTAGGGGTACTAGCTGAGTACTGGTCATGGGAGAACTGAGAAGACAGTCATTCAAATAATTTTTATAAAGCTTAATTGATTATAAAACCTAATGTCTTCTGAAAAAAAAAAGTCAGAATGTTACTTTTACAGGAAAGATGTTTTTGGCCCAATGCCTTAAAAATATCCTAACTATCTTTCATGAGTGGGGAGATTGGCCGTAGTGGTTCTGTCTGACTCATTGGCCTTCAAATTTTTGCAGTAAATAGCCTAGCAGTAGTTGGGCCCAGTGGCACATGCCTGTAACCCCAGCACATGGGAGCAGCAGGCGGATCTCTGTGAGTTTGTGGCCAGCCTGGTCTGCAAAGTGAGTCCAGGAAAGCCAAGGCTACACAGAGAAACCCCTGTCTCAAAAAAACAAAAACAACAACAAAACCTAGCAGTAAATATTTCAGGCTTCACTATGGTGGCTCCTCCTTCTGCCACTGTAGATAGGAAAACAGTCATAATTTGAATGTGTGTGGCCATCTGTTAATAAAACTATAGACACTGAAGTTTGAACTTACATAATTTTCATATGTCATGAAATATTCTTTTGATTTTTAGAAACATACTTTAAAATTTTAGAACCATTCCTTGGGCTGGAGAGATGGCTCAGCAGTTAGGAGCACTGCTGTTCTTGCAGAGGACCTGAGTTCAGTTCCCAGCACCCGTGTCCGTATGCTCACAGCCATCTGTAACTCCAGCTCCAGATTCAAAGCCGCCTGAAGCTTGCAGGACCTGCATTCACATGCAGTCTCACACACACAGATATCCACATGGTTAAAAGGAAATCTTTTTTATTATTTTTTTTGAGACAGGGTCTCACTAGGTAGCCTTGGCTGGCTTGGAGCTGACTCTGTAGACCAGATTGGGCTCAAACTCAAGAGATCCACCTAACTCTCTCCCTGGTGCTGGGATTAAAGATGTGTGCTATCATGCCTGGCCAGGAAATCTTTTTAGCTGCTGAGCCACCTCTCCAGCCCCACTCAATACATAAGTTTTTGAGGGCCTGCTGTAAGCCAAGCAGTTAAGGTGCTGGGAGATACAGCAGCAGCATTTAAAAAAGAGTGTGTGCGTAAATGCGTACTTCTTACAGCTTAAATTACAGTGGGAAAGACAGAGGAAACAAGTTAATTAGCAAAATGTAGAGTATTTTAGAAGGCAACAGGAGAAGAGAAAAGCGACCCAGGAGAAAGGCTGGGGGAGTGTGCTTAGTGGGAGCTGTGTCAGATGTGGCGGAAAAGATCTGTGAGAAAGCGGCATTGAGGGAAAACCTGAAGAAGTGAGTTAGTCCTGAAGTTACTAGAAGGAAGAACAAGGCCTTTAGAGAAGACAGTACGTGCAGAGGCCTTGAGGTGAAGTCCAGGGCAGGCTTGAGTATCCTTTGTGAGATTGTTTATTATAAGGCAGAAGGAGGACACTAATGGGTTTTGGAAAGGAGAATGACTATCTTGGCTTGGCTGGATGAGGTTGAGGTTCTTTTGTTTTGTTTTGTTTCTGTTGTTTTATTTTTTATTTATGTTTTGATTTTTTGCCTTGACTGTCCTGAACTCACTTTGTAGACCAGGCTGGCCCTGAACTCACAAAGATCTGCCTGCCTTAGGAATGTGCCACCATCCCCAGCTCCATTGTTTTATTTTGAAAATTTTCAAATATTCAAAAGAACTAAAATCAACAGTACAGAACCATTTATCTAGATTCACAAGGTAATATCTTGGCACATTTGCTTTTTTTCTCTGGGTTTTGTTTTCTGTCTGTCCTTGTAGTTTGTTGTTAAAACCACATGAAAGTAAGTTCCAGACATCCTGACACTTTATATCTTGCAGCCCTTATCTCCCAAGAATGAGGACATTGGTTCATAACCCCCATAACCACTATAGACCCAAGGACAGGTCTGACTCAGCATTCTGCAACGTCGCCTAATACACAACCTGTATTTAGAACATTTCCCTAATAGCCTACATTAATTGTGTTTGCATTCCCTTCTCCTTGTCTGTAGACCTGACTAGGGACTACTCTTGCATCTTTAAACCTCCCCCTTGACCACACCCATCTTGGAAGGTTTGTTTTAAATTAACCCAATATCCAATCAAGGGTCCTTGCCTATTTTGTTCTTTTTTTCTGCAGTGGTGCTGGAGATAGGTCCACCCCTGAGCCATACCCATGGCTTCCCTCTTCAGCCTTTTACTCTCTTGTGTTCTTGCCTTTTGTAGGCTTACTTGCTCATGAGACTCAGTTCAGGACTTTGCTATTGTTCTGATAAGTCTTCCCTGAGCCCTGAAGCTCAGGGTGGCCCTGTCACAGCCGACAGCTCGGTGGTGTCCTCTTCTAGGGCAGTCATCGCTGTCTTCCCATGTACAATACAGTTGATGCTCCTAGAACGTGACATCAGTAATAAAGTCTGGCACTTACTAATCGGTGACTTTTGTCTGTTAGTGGCAATAGGTTTTAATGATTTTTTTAAATTTATTTTATGTAGATGAGTGCTCTAGCTGCATGTACACCTGCATGCCAGAAGAGGGCATCAGATCTCATTATAGATGGTTATGCGCCACCATGTGGCTGCTGGGAATTGAACTCAGGACCTCTGGAAGAGCAGACAGTGCTCCTAACCACTGAGCCATCTCTCCAGCCCCATTAGTGGCAATTTTAAAAATTGTGTATATGCAGTTTCTCTCTTATCCCAGCTAACTCCCAAATAATTGAGACTGGACTATTATATTTGTTTAATAAGCCTTACAGCAAAATACTGAGCAGTTATCATTCTATTCTTAACCCTCTAAGCTAATCTTTCTTCCTCCCATCGAAAATTACTGAGATATTTGCACTTTATGGCTTTCTTTGCTCCAGCTGCTCTCTCATGTGTCCACAGGCAGAGTCTATTTTCTGCCCTGCTCAGCAATTGGCTGTAAGCTGCTTTATTGGCATATCAGGGGACAACTGGGGATCAGTGTTTACACAACATTGAGACAGGAGATTCTCAGAACAAGGATTGTACCCAGATATTGGGGGAGGGGAGGTCACAGAAATCAACATTTGAATCTTGGCACAGTACACAGCAACCTTATGTGTACATCTGTCAGCTGTGGTACAGGCCTCAGGAAGACCCTCGTAGCCCTGCTCCCTGGAACATAACCGTCTAATGGGCATTAGACACGGAGCATGGAGTATATGGGGACAGAGCATGGGAGGACAGATCCTTGATCCTCCCGGAAGCTAAAAGATGCTTGTGGTTGTGCTGACATTCCTGATTGTTTTTTACAGGGAGCACCCCTCTTGGCTGCTACCAGAAGCTGATTGAATACTATAAGAATGGGGACCTGTCCTTTAAATACGTGAAAACCTTCAACATGGACGAGTATGTGGGTGAGCGTCTTTCAGGGACTCGTACCTCTTCTCTCATGGGCTCAGCCTTGGAGAGGAATGGCTGGGTTGTTGCTGTTTGTCTCATCCAGCCTTGCCTGCCCAGCTGTAAAATGGCACCTTAGTAGTTGTGTTAAAGGAAGCCATGATCGATACAGACGCTTCTTGTGCACAGCAGACATTTTAGCAAATACTTGTTATTTTTCCTCCTCTGCTCAGTCCTCAACTCCATGCCATTTCTCTCTAGAACACTTGCCAGTAAGATCCAGGTTCCATGTCTGGACTGTTTTCCATGTGTGTCCTTTGACTCATCTTTCTGCCAGGTACTCCTGGTGGAGGCTGACACTTGTGCCCTTAGTCTTCTGTCATCTCCTTTGTCACCCAGTCATTTTGTGATGGTTTCATTTTAAACATTAAAAAATAAACAAACAGAAACTTGGTAAGAGACATGAACAATTACCATCAAAGCTGGCTGTTTGGAAATAGCCCAACTGCTGGGGGCTAGGGAGAGAGTAAAGCAGGAGGCTGCTTGAGCCCAGGGCACTGAGGGCAACCTGCGACATTTCTGTCTAAAAAGCATGAACTCAAGGCTGGAGAGACAGCTCAGTGGATAGGAACACACCCTGCCTTTAATTTCAGCACTAGGAAGGTGGAAGTAGCAGGATCTCAATGAGTTCAAGGCCAGCCTGGTCTACATAGCAAGTTCCAGGACAGCCAGGACATAGAGAGACCCTGGCTCACCGCCCCACCCCCCTTCCAGGAAAACAAAACACTGCTCTTGCAGAGAACCCAGTTCAGTTCCTAGCACCCACCTCAGGTGGCCTACCTGTAACTCCAGCTCCAGGGGTTCAGCATCTTCTTCTTCTTCTGGCCTCCAACGGTACTAGACTCCCACCCCAACCACCACACGGGCATCTTTTTAATGCACGGTTCAGAAGTCTTGAATGCCTTCACACCACTGTGAGGCTCCTTCCAGAACTCAGCAGAGGGGAGACATCATGTCAAATAGCTCCCCAGTTCCCCCTCCTTCAACCTGCTGTAAGACCTGGGGTCTCACAGCTCAGGAGTTCAAGATTGCACCCTTCCCAGAAACTCCCCCAGACCACAGACTCATTGCAAAAGCAAGAGGTTTATTAACCATTGCACAATGGGGTCACCCCTGCCAGTCAGCAAAGAGTGGCCCCCGGGAGACAAAGGCCTTTAGGTTTTTAAAAGAAAAATCGCGGGAAATTTGAAGTTGCAGTTTTGGCAATTTAGGATTGGATGAGGAAGCTATAAAGTAAGATAATTGGTTAGTCTTAGGTGCTCAAGCTTGGCCAGTCCTGCCAAGTGTGGATGCAGCTGCAATTGAAGGTGGGGGTGGTTAGCTCATCCTTGAAGATTAGGGCTGAGGGCTCTTGGCTGGAGGTCAAAAGCTACTCAGAAGAAGTCTGGGTTTGTTGCTAAGAAACGCTATCTCAAAGACAAGGGTCTGGTCCTTCTTTTTGCTGAGTGAAGGTCATTGCTTGCTTGCCTTTTTTTTTTATATATATATATCTGTCCTCACAGATAGGGTCACATTCCTCCATTCTCTGGAAAGGTACTAAGAGGCTTTAGCTTAACCTGAACCTAAAACTCAAACTATAGGCTTTAGAAGACATATAGGTTACAAAGTTAGTCTAACCCTTTCACTGCCACTATTTCAGCCTCTTCCCCAGAACCTGACTTTTCCAGGAAGCCCACATTAGTCAGGTCATTTGGCTCTTTTCTTTTTTTTTTTTTTTTTTTTTTGACGTAGGCTCTTGTTGTGTAGCCCACACTGGCCTGGAACTTGTGGTCCTCCGAGTTCACCTCTCGAATGCCGGGGTTACAAGCGTGTATTACCATGCATAGCAGTTTCTTTCATTTTAAAGACTAAATGCACTTTGAAAATGACACCTGTGTTGTGTGTGCGTGTGGGTGGGTGTAGGTCGGAGGATTGCTCGCTGGAGTCTGTCCTGTCCTTCCATCATGTAGGCCCAGGAGATCAGGCCATCAGGCTTGGTGGCAAGTCCGTAATTTTACCCACTGAGCCATCTTGCCATCCCTGCTTTTAAACATGTTTTGAGAGAAATTTTGCTTTATTTTTGGCATAGCTAACGATTGACCCCCTAAGGCCTAGGTTATGCTTGGCAAGTACTCTACCACTGATGAACATTCTCAGTCTCTGATTTAAAAAAAAAATTTTATAAGTGTTTTGAGACAGGGTCTCCCAATTGTAGCCTTAGCTGGCCTGGAATTTACTGTGTAGATCAAGCTGGCTTTGAACTCCTAGAGATCCTGGGTCTGCCTTTGTCTCTTGGGTGCTGGGATTAAAGGCATGACTTTATTTTTTTTTTAAGTATTTTTTTTACATATATGAATGCTCTATTTGTAGGCTACTTGAATGCCAGAAGAGGCATAGATCCCAGTATAGATGGTTGTGAGCCACCATGTAGTTGCTGGGAATTAAACTCAGCACCTCTGGAAGAACAGACAGTGCTCTTAACCACTGAGCCATCTCTCTAGCCCTAAAGGCTAGACTTTTTTTTTTTTTTTTTTTTTTTTTGAGGTGGGGAGTGGGTTGAGACAGTGGTTCTGTGTGTAGTCCCGGCTGTTCTGAAATTCACTCTGTAGACCTCAAAAGTCAGAGCTCCACCTGCCTCTGCCTCCTGAGTGCTGGGATGAAAGGCACGCGCCACCACAGCCAGATGACTTTAAATATTCTTAACACTGAAATTCTCTTTAAACAGCCTTCTGGCTAAAAAAAAATAACAATTTTGAAAAGCTCTGATATTGGGCTGGAGGGCTGGAGAGATGGCTCGGAGGTTGGTAGCACTGGCTGCTCTCCCAGAGGTTCTGAGTTCGGTTCCCAGCAATCACATGGTGGCTCATGGCCATCTGTGATGAGATCTGGCGCCCTCTTCTGGGGTGTGGGTGTACGTGCAGGGAGAACATTATATACATAATAAAAAAATAAAATCTTTTAAAAAAGAAAAGCTCTGATATTCTCTCCAACCAGTTAACACTAAGTGGGGTTCAGGTTTGTGGAAATAGTGGAGTGAGGGGTGGGGTAGAAGGCACTGGGTGAGGGATGTGCTTCCTTCCCTTCTTCATGGACTCAGTCCTGCCACCCAGTGGGTGTACAGGACACTTCAGCTGTAGCGTCCCTAACGGCAGCTGTGATCATTCCCTTAGGCAAAGGTGAGGAGGGTATGCTGCCCCCGAAGCTGGTGCTAGACATAAACTGTGGGTCTCACCACCAAGCTACAGCGGGGTCAGAACCAGCTTTCCTGGTTCCCAGCACCTTCCCCCATGTGTAACTACCGTCCAGCCCCGCAGCCACAGAGAGTAGCCATGGCTGATTGCACACCAGCTCAGACTGTCTTAGCTGTAGGTCGGGGGTCCGATGGGCAGTCTCCCGAGTGACCCTGAAGCCTGTGTGATCTCTTGGCGTTGTCTTTGAGGGAGGGCTCTAGCTCAGTCTTAGCTGAGTGAGTGTCCCCTGCCCCCACAGGTCTCCCTCGAGAGCACCCGGAGAGCTACCACTCCTTCATGTGGAATAACTTCTTTAAGCACATTGACATCCACCCTGAAAACACCCACATTCTGGATGGGAATGCACCTGACCTGCAGGCCGAGTGCGACGCCTTCGAGGACAAGATCCAGGCTGCAGGCGGGATTGAACTCTTTGTTGGAGGTGAGCATCAGGCCCAGAGCCGCTGTAGTACAGGACACCCTGTGCTAGGCATAGCTTCATGTGGCCCCTCAGTGCTGAGACACCGGCATCATCTATCGCCATGCGGGACAGGGAAGGCCCAGGCCCCGCCTCAGCCCTGCTGCTAGGGCACTGTGTGATCTGAGGGGTCCTCTTCCCACACTCAGTGCCCCCTTGAGAGGTTTGGATTTGGACCCTGATGGCCTCAAGATTTCCTTAGCAGACAGTCATGGAACTTAGTCATAGACTCTGTAGGTCCAGAAGACGATGCTCAGTCCTCACAAGTGCTGTTGATGGGTTGAACCCCAGGGAAGCCAGGAGCACGGGGAGAAGGCGGGACCTGAGTGTATCTCTTGGGTGTACTGAGTATCTCTCTTGGGTGTGCGCTGTTATTTATCTCCTGTGCTGCCTACGGTGTCCAAACCTTGTCATGTAGGGAGTCACCTTGGGTTTAAAGTCGGATGGTATTTTACTCCTTAATCTTCTATAAGAGAAGGTTAAACTTCTAGAAGAGAAGGGGGAAGGCTGGACATGGTGGCAACATTTTAATCCTAGCACGCAGAAGGTGAGGCAGGTGGATCTCTATGAGTTCAAGGCCAGGCTGATTTCCATATCGATTTCCAGCACTGCCAGGGCTACATGATTCTGCCTTCATTTTTAAAAAAGAAAAGAAATGGTAGGGAGGAGGGCAGGAGTCTCAAGTCCCGAGCACTTAGAGCTCTGGGCAGGAGGGAGGGGGAAGTTGCACTTCCCCCCAGCCTGGGGTGGGAGAGAAGGTACTTTACACAGTTCTGAGCTTTCTGAGGGTAGGTGGGGAGGGAGGCCGAATGCTTGAGGTAGACCCGACTTAGGGTACCAGTGAGAAGAAATGCAATTTCCAAAGCTTTTTTTCCCAGCAGAGGAGACTACTCGAGGTTTTTGGTCCCTGGGCCTCAGAGTTGCTCTGCCCTCTCCGCAGGCATCGGCCCCGATGGGCACATCGCGTTCAATGAGCCAGGCTCCAGTCTGGTGTCCCGGACCCGTGTGAAGACTCTGGCCATGGACACCATCCTAGCCAACGCTAGATTCTTTGAGGGCGATCTCACCAAGGTGCCCACCATGGCCCTGACGGTGGGTGTGGGCACTGTCATGGATGCTAAAGAGGTAAGCACTCAAGGGCTCAGTCTGCCAGCCTCCGCTGAGGTCGGGCAGAGGGTTATTTTATTGTAACTTTTAAGCTATACAGGCACCGACTATACATTCTTATTAAAGCTGAACTCTTCATAAATAAAGCTAAACTGCCAGCTGGTCTTAACACTGTTTCTCCTCCGGCTTTGGAGGTGAGGTCATTCCCGGGATGAGGGCAGCCTCTGAGGATCTTGTTTATGCCTTAGGGGCCAAGGCCTGGCGTCTCTTTGCTCATGTACACCCTTCATACAGCTTGTGGGCTGAGGTTCCCGCACCACTAATGGAGGAATAAGAATTTGTACCTGCCCGGGTACTGAGCAGATGCTTTTGGTACCTGTAGTTAGTCTCTGAAAGGACTCATCTCCTGCAGCCCAAGTTTTCTGCGTCACTAGTCGTGCAGTAAAATGTGTTTAGAACATCTGGGGCTGAATTTAGTGAGGTTTTTCTCCTAGAAAATCAGATATTTTAATTTTATCTTTGTGGTTTCAGTTTTCTTACTGTGTCTAAGTTTTATTCTATCTTATTTTTCAAAATCATATTTCTCACGGGTGTCTGTATGCGTGTGTATGCAAATACAGGTCACAGCATTCTCGTGGAGCTCACCACTCCTTTCTTCCCTCTTTCCACCGTGTGGGACCCAGGGATGATGTCAGATTGTCAGGCTTGGCTGCAAGCGCCTCTGCTTGCTGAGCCATTCCTTGGTCCATGTGTTTAAACTTTGAAGCTCTTCTTTCTTTCTGGGGTATTATACCCGGGGGGGTGGGGGTGGAATGGCCGTCGATGTTTACTTTCCAAGCATCTCCGCTCAAGTCTACAAGTAAGCGCCTAAATCCGTGGAAAGGTGAACGTTAGTGAATTATGGCATCTGGATTTCCCCTGGGTGGCCCGAATTGGTCCCCCAGTGTCTGCCTTGCCCCGGCAGGGAGGGCATCTGATCTGGGAAAGGGCAGGAAGGGAGTCAGTGCTTTAGTCTCCTCCCTGCGCCTCCGTGTTGAGTCCTTTAAGAGGTGAGCAGTAGTGCACGCCTTTAATCCCAGCACTTGGGAGGCAGAGCCAATTGATCTCTTGAGTTCAAGGCCAGCCTGGACTACAGAGTGAGTTCTAGGCCAGCCAGAACTACACACAGTGAGACCCTGTCTCAAGTTGGCCACCCCATGGGGGGAGTGGAGGGCTTCAGATGAAAGGGGAGTGGAGGGCTTCAGATGAAAGGGGAGTCTGTAGAGCTGAGTTCTTTAAGGTCACCTCTCAACATCTGTGTTCTTGGTGTCTTAGCTCTGGAGTAGAGCCCTGCCTTTGCTTTCTACAACAGAAAACACCACACTGAGACGCACTGGCATTGTCAATGCTCTGAACTTGAGAGAGAGCAGACAAGAGGACCCAGCCCTGAGAGTCAGCCTCGGGGCCTGCAGATGACCCCCCCACAGCCTCCCAGGCTGCCATGTCTCCATCACTGGCCTGTCTTCCCCAGGTGATGATCCTCATCACGGGTGCTCACAAGGCTTTCGCTCTGTACAAAGCCATCGAGGAGGGTGTGAACCATATGTGGACCGTGTCGGCCTTCCAGCAGCACCCCCGCTCGGTGTTCGTGTGTGATGAGGATGCCACCTTGGAGCTGAAAGTGAAGACAGTCAAGTATTTCAAAGGTGAGGTTCAGGCAGTGGAGAAGCCCTGGGCAGGCTTGTTTGGGGGGATGGAGGGATGGAACTGGCTGTTGTTCTGGGTTTTATTTCATTTTTTCTTTGTTTATTTGAATCAGGGTCTCACTTGTGTAGCTCTGGCTGACCTGATACTAGCTTTGTAGACCAGACTGGCCTTGAACTCGCAGAAATTTGCCTGCCTCTGCCTCCTGGGTTGCTGGGAGTAAAGGTTTGCACATCACACCCTGCACCTGTTTTATTTTTTATTTTCTGACAGGGCCTCACTTTATAGCCTCCATATTGTGATCCTGTTTCAGCCTCTTGAGTGCTGGAATTAGAGGCATTACTACCACACCTGACTTATTCTGAACATTTTAATCTGCACCTGTAATCTTTTTAAAACTATTTTTGTTTTATATTGATCCGTGTGCATATGTAATGCATGTGTATACACATATATACATATATACACACATGTTCTATTTTTAAAGATTTATTTATTTTATGTATATGAACACCGTTTTCATGCACATCGGAAGAGGAAATCAAATTCTATTACAGATGGTTGCCGTTGCTGGGACTTGAACTCAGGACCTCTGGAAGAGCAGCCAGTGCTCTTAACTTACTGAGGCATCTCTCCAGCCCCCTTTTTATTTGTTTAATTTGTGTTTGTGTGCATGCATGTGTGTGCATGCATGTGAGTGTGAGTGATGTATGCATGTTTAAATGCCGTGGTATACAGTCAGAGGGCAAGTTTGGAGTTGGTTCTTTCCACCTAACTTTATGTGGGCTCTGGGGATGAAACTTAGGTGGCCAGGCTTATACAGCAAGCACTTTTACCCACCAAGCCATCTTGCTGGCCCACCATCTATGACCTCAGTAATAGGCAAACCCAACTGCTCCATGATATGGTCATCCATTTTTCTATCCCTAACTGGAAGGGTCTGTTTCTGGCGATCTGTTACTGACGAGTCAAGGAGATGCAGTCATAGACCATGTGCTGTGCTAACCGTGCAAGACATAGAGCCTTGAGTTTTCTCTGTCAGACCTCAGCCAGGGATTTCTCCTCTAGCTGGGGCACTAAGCCAGCTCTGTGGGAATCTTTGTTAACTTTAGAAGGATGCCTGCTAGCGCAGTTGAAAGGATAGCTTTTCTAGAGTGCCTGCCCAGGAATTGGAAAACCCTAGTTTTAAGCAAAATGACCATCCTCATTCGTTAAGCAGCTAAATCAGAATTTCCCCTTTGCTTAAAAGACTCATCTTTACACAGCCCACTCCCACAGCAGGGCTGAAGTTGTGAACTCTGTCACTGCTCCCCAGAAACAAACTCTCTTTAGCGTTTGGTGATCGCAGGATCAAAGTCCGCTCTGGGCCGTTTGGGGGCCTCACAGGGCTCCCCTGAGAGCTGCGGAACTTGCGCCTGGATTGACTCCTTTGCTTTAAACTTGTTACAGGCCTGATGCTTGTTCATAACAAGTTGGTGGACCCCCTGTACAGTATGAAAGAGAAGGAAACTCAGAAGAGCCAGTCTACTAAGAAGCCATACAGCGACTAGCCTGTGCCAGATATGGCACTGGGTACCTCAGAGGGGCAGACGGGTCTTTCTGGAAATTGTCTGTAGGAGAATAGAATTACTTTTCAGTTCACTGTGGTTGCTGCAGGTCCTGGGCTGGGCACATCTGTCCGGGGACTTTAGCTATGGGGAATATTGTTTATAAGTTTGCCCCTTCTTTTTTAGTCCCGGGTGTTGAACACAGGGCCTTGCACATGCCAGGCAAGTGCTCAACTATCTGAGATATGTCCCCAACCTTCTACCCCCTTTTCATGATTATTTGTAACAATCAGAGGTCATCTCCATGACTGACTGTCATTATACACAAGTGAGGACCCTCAGCTTTCCTTTCTGCCCTACATACGTGGCCAGCACACTCCGGCAAGAAATCCTATCTGTATGTGCTCTCTCTCTTGTGTGGACAGGGATTAGGGCTTGTGCACTTTGGACCATAACCTTTTTGGAGTCTTGGAAGCCCTCCTTCTGCATCCTTGCCCATTGAGAATCCGTTTTAAAGAATACTCTTCCAGAACCTGAATTAGGCACAAGGAAGCAGCCCTTCCTGCCGGAACCAAGCACCCTCAGAAGCCTTTTCCTTGTTGGCGTTGTGTGGATGTTCTTTTCCCTGTCGGGAGTCAGCCTTTCTGTAAATAGGCTTTCTGGGTAGGACTGGGCATGAAGGCTAAGGTGGCTTTCCCAGATAAACTCAAAGCTTCCAAAGGCCAACCATGTCTTGTTCTCTTCAAGATTCCCACAAGAGAAAGGTGGAAGCCCTTTTTCCTGTCAGAGCTGTTTTCTCAAAGGCTTCTTAGACACTCCCTCGGATAATAGACACAGTCATGGCTTCAGTGTTTTTCACCCAAGGTGGAGACCTGGCCTCTGCACACGCATGTGCTGAGCTCTCCTGCGTCCTCAGAGCTGAGTGCCAAGGTTACACACACGCTAGTACTGTCTCCTAGCTTAAACCACCCTGTCATTCCCACCTCTCAGGTTTTTAAGGCTTCCTCTAATGTTCTCAGAGTACCAGAAATGCAAACCTTCTACCCCCTTCCCAGGTTCCTCTGCTTGGCTTGTCTATATCTCCAGTCTTTGTGGTGTGGTCGGTGCCTCTTCTCTTTGTGCCTGTCTGAAGCTCCAGCTGCCTGTTTCCAGGAGAGGTTTTCAGATCCTGGCCCAAGCCCTCTAGAAGTACCGTGTTTGGTACCGGCATTTCGTTTGTAGTTTTTATATGTGATTGTGATGTCATTCTGTGTTAAGCTAAAGGATCAGTGGTCTTGTTTACAATGTGATATTTTCTATTAAATCTAATATTTTCAAATAAAATGTGTCATTTGTGGATTTTGACATTCTCCTGAGTTACTGCTCTGTTGCTGTGAAGACACCATGACCAAGGCAACTTATTTGGAAAGAGCATTTACTGGGGACAGTTTCAGAGCATCGTCGTCGTGATGGGGAGTGTGCAGCAGGCAGGCGTGATGCCAGTGCGGCAGCTGAGCTTACATCGTACCTGCAAGATGGAGGCAGAAAGGGAGAGAGACTGGACCTGGTGTGTCCCAAGTGACACACCTCCAACAAGACCACACCTCCCAATTCTTCCTAAACTGTCCACCAACTGGGAACCACAATGTTCAAATACATGAGCCTATGGGGGCCATTCTTATCAAAACCTCCCTAGAGTGCAGGCTTACCTATTTGGGGGACCCCTGGTAAACATGGTGTTGAAAGAGTAGATCGCAGCCTGTAGTCTGCAGCCTGTAGTCTGCAGCCTAGATCCTTTTTCTTTTCTTTTTTTTTTTTTTTTTCCTTCCCTTAGCTCTGGGGCCTGAGGCTGGGTACTACCTGGATCCTGCACACGGGACCCACTCTGCTCCCAGTCCTTACATTTGGAGAAACCTGAGTGAATTACAGAATGGTACTAGGACAGTGGGAAGCAGCAAGCTGTACAGGAAACTTTAGGGGTGTTTAATATAGTCTGAGGTTGGACAAAACGGAAAGAAAAATAAGTATAGTGCTTTGGGAAGTGTAAAAAAAGCTGCCACTGAACCCTAATCTCTACCAGCAGAGAATAATTGAAAATCAGGAGTGCTCAGTTAATCTAGTGAAGATGTTTGATCTGCTTGACACTGAGGTACCGTTCAGGACTGGTAAACTAATGAGCAGGAAAAGCATGTAATAAGGGGTGAACATGGCACCCTACGCCATATTTGAATAAGAATGGCCCCATAGGCTCATACATTGAATGCTTGCTTAGTCACCAAGGAGTAGCACTATATTTGAAAGGATTAGAAGGATTAGGAGGTGTGACCTTGTTGGAAGACCTACGTCACTGGAGGTGGGCTTTGAGGTTTCAAAAGCCTAGACCATGCCCAGAATCTCTCTCTCTCTCTCCAGATCAGGATGTGGCTCTCAGCTACTGCCCAGTGCCTGGCTGCATGACACCATGCTCCCTGCCGTGATGATGACAGACTAACCCTCTGAAAATAAGCAAACCCCCAATTAAATGCTTTCTTTTATAAGAGTTGCCTTGGTCATTGTGCCTCTTCACAGCAATAGAACAGTGACTAACACACACCCTAAATTAGTGAGGAATAAACATAGCATAGATTCATACTCTATTCTCACAAATGACAATTATCTCTTCCATCTTAAAGATGAAAAAAGACTAAAAATTAAGTGCATATGTGACAAACAGTTGGACTAAACAAATGGGCAATACATTGTAATGTTCTGACAGAATCTGAGATCTACCCTGGCAATCAGCTATTAAAAATATGGCAGGGGTCAGAGATGCTGCTCAGTGGATGTTTGCCTAGAACCAAGAAGCTCTGGAGTTAACACAGCACCACTGTAACATTAACAGATGCATGTATGGTTAAGTGATGTCATCGGCCAATGAAGTCAACATAACCAATTAAGGAGGTACAATATGAAAGTGGGGGCTGTCTGTAATCCCAGCACTCAGGAGACAGAGGCAGGTGGATCTCTGTGATCTCAAGACCAGCCTAGTCTACATAGTGAGTTCCAGGACAGCCAGAGCTACATAGTGAGACTCTGTCTCAAAAACAAAACAAAACAAAACCCAAACAAAAGAAAGTGGAGAATGTTGTAGGATATTTGATCCCATTGTGAACCCAGAGATTTTGAACTATAAAAACCAGTTTCTCTTTGTGGAATGGCTCAGCCCTGACATACACCTTTAACCCAAGCTTTCTGTTTACTGTAAACAGTACTTGTGGTTTGGGCTCAGCCCTAGCACACACCTTTAATCCAAGAGCTAAATAAAGTCAACCATAGGTCAAGAGGCAGGGCAAGAAACCAGCTGACAGGAAATAAACAGAAAGGAGGGACATTAAGAGAAGAGTATATAGGACAACATGAAGGAGGAGGAGCTTTGAGATTTTGGCTTTTTCTTTTTGGGATGTGAGCTAAGTAGAAAGGCTTTTTCCTTCAAGGATGTCAGCTAAGAAGGTAAGTCAGCTGGGTGCTTTCTCTGCCTCTCTGAACTATTAGGCTTTTACCCCTGCATCCGGCTCCTGAGTCTTTATTGGGAAAATGAAATGACTGGAACTTTTCTTTCATTAAAACAATAGGGGGGTGCCACACAATGGTAGCACATGTCTTTAATCCCAGCACTCCAAAGGCAGAGGCAGATGGTGGATCTCTGAGTTTGAGGACAGCCTGGTCTACAGAGTTAGTTCCAGTACAGCCAGGGCTGCACAGTAAACAAAACAAAACAAAAATCTGGGGGGCTGGAGAAATGGCTCAGAAGTTAAGAGTACTGACTGCTCTTCCAGAAGTCATGAGTTCAATTCTCAGCAATCACATGGTGGCTCACAACCATCTAAAATGAAATTTGGTGCGCTCTTCTGGCATGCAGGTATACATGTAAACACACACTGTATACATAATAAAAATAAATCTTTAAAAAAACTGTCTCTAAATAAACAAATAGTGGGGGAAGAAAGTTGCTTTTCAAAACTTGTATTGCTATCCTTTACATGCCAGCAAAATCCACTTTCAACGTAAATCAAGTGGTTTTAGTTTGGAATCACGTGACATTCTGAGCCACATTCCCCTCCCTGGTTCTTCCTTTAGCTCCAGATGACTATAGGTAGGAGTTGTATCTGTGTTGTGTGTTGAAAGTTGAACTAGGGCCTTGCATATGCTAAGTGTAGGCACCTTTCCCATCTCCTCCTAGAAATGTCACAGAGTGATACAACATGGGACCTGGAAAATATTTGGTTCTCCTGGTAGCCCCGCAGTGGCCATCCTGCACCAAGCCAGTGCCTGTGTAAGTCAAGTGGGACATGCACCCCTGTGCCAATTTGGGCTCCCTGGAGAAAAGCAAATCATACATTTGGGGCAGAGATCATGGTGGGCCTGAAATAACCTTAGAAAATAAAGATGCTTTCAAGATATGTGCAGTGACATTGGGAGGACAGCAGCCAGCTGAATGGGATTGTTTTTTTCACCTGCCAGACCAACAGTTTGACTGGAAAGGTTTAATGGCTGGGTGTATGGGGCAAGCCTTACTAGGTCAGGAGGATTGTGAATTTGAGGCTAGCCTGGGCCACACAGAAAAACCTTATCTCCATAACAGTTGATAGGGATAACCTGAATCTATACAACAGCAAGCCTAATATTCAAAGGTGAGGGGATACAGATATTTCAGCAGGAATGGATAGAATGTTTAAGTTTTACTTGTGTTAGGAAAAAAAAAAAAAAAGGCAGCTTGGACATAAATTTAAGTCATCATCTACCTCTGCTCAGTAGAGATGGACACAGGCTCAGCCCACTGGTCCCCTACTCAAATGTCATTTACCAGAGCCATCTTCACCACCTCTTGCATATAAAACTACAATCCCTAGTATCCTGTCGAGCAAGCTCTCCTCCCAGAATGGCTTACAGGCTGGCAGGTGTTTTATTTCCCACTAAATAGAAGCCTCCTTGAGGGCAGACTCACTCATTTCTTCCTGGCTGTGTCCAGTCTACTGATGAGCTTACTAAAGATTATTCGTGGCCATTACAATGTCTAATTTTTAACATTCTTTTTGATTCTAGTTTTGTAGTTGTTGTCGGCCTGCCTTGCTGGTACTTGGATGGAAGGGTGTCCAGGAAACTCGCAACTCAGAGGCCTCGGAAGGTATCCCAGCTCTGACGTGGGACAGTGTCCCAAGAGTATCCTGAGGCATGGGAGCCTAGGAACCACACAGCTCTGAGAGGAGGCCTCCTCAACAGAGCCGTAGGAGCTCCCGAGGGAGGGTTACTCCAACCTTTGCTGAGGAGCTTAGGAGCCTCAGTCCTGTTTCTCCAGCTGTTGCAGCTCCTGGTGGAGGGTTACCCAATCCCTGATGAGCTGTTAGAGGCAACTGTGGTTGGGGCTGTAGTTCTAGTCCAGATAGCCAGTTCTGAGCTTGGTGATAAAGGACTCCTTCCCCAGAAAGGCCCATTGCTCTCCGCCTGACTTCCTCTGGAGAATGTCTTTAGACACAGACGCCCCTAACCACATTTGATATATGGCCCCTGACACAGCTCCCTGCTAGCTCTCCCCTCCCTGTGCCTGTATGAGAATTAGGTACTGGGTTTCCATATGATAGGACTGTGCCTATTCCCAACCAATTGAGCACACCTATTCTTGGAGCCCCTCAAACACTCCCCCAAGGGGTATATAAACCTTTGTTCTCTGGAATTAAAAGTTGACTTAGCTCCCACTGATTCCTGGGTTGTGTGATCCCTGTCCCGTCTTGTCTTGTGCCCCTTCTGACTTCATGGGCGACAGCCCCCAGGCAGGAGGAGAACCAACAATGAGCCAAACAGCTTGGGAGCCTGAGCTCCACTCCTTCCCTCTTTCTTTTCTTTGTTGCTTCTTCCGATGAGGGAGTCACGCCATCAGCAATCTCTTAGAAGAGATTTATTGGAGGGACGAATCCAGGAATAGCTGCCTCTACTCCCAGATGAAGGTTGACGGAACTGGTCAGACACGGCCTTTCCACAGAATTTTTTTTATGGAGTAGAGCTTTCTAGGGCAGGGATTTCCAGAGTAGGACTGGTGAGATTTCAGGTCCTGAGCTTGGGGAGCGTAGGGATTGGTGGGGTTTTGTCCAGACTTTGCACCTCAAATTAGCATAATCTGAGATGAATCCTACAGGGGGGCTGCAGGTGACAGTCAAAAAGGTTCTGGGGGAGGAGCTGGGCTGCTGGAGCTTCCTCAGGCAGGGGTCTGGCCACTTTTCTGCGTTGGGGGGTTATAAAGTCTATGGAGTCCACTGTGGAGGCGGTAGGCCGAAGCAGGAAAGGTTGTTGTAACCATGGTCAGCTCCCATGGCAACGGTACACGTTCTGAGGCAGGAGAGCAGTGGCTGAGGCAGGAAAAGTCACCGTGGACAGCTCCTGCTGGGGCGCTGGCAGGAGGTGCCATTTGGTCTCCTGTCTCCGCAGGCCCGGGGCGGGGAGAAGGAGGCTGGTATCACACCACTTGAAGTTTTAGTGGCCCTCTCCTCAAGGGCTAGATGTAGCTCTTGATGTGTGTGGGGTGGGGACCCAGTAAACCGCAGGCCTGGGAGTGTTGGGGAAGTGGGCTGCTATTGCCGCTGCTGAGGCCTGGTGTATCTGCTTCGACCAGAGTGATGAAGGCCCTACAAGTTTTGTATCTTGCTGACATTTCTAGCCTTTCATGTCTTTTGTTATTGAAGACTTTAGTGTTTTAGTTACTTCTCAATCAACTCTAAAGTCTATGTCATATCGAAGTCTGGGTCTGACGATTGCGTTGTCTACTTGTCTTCTGGCATTGCTTTACACTGGCAGCTGGACCTGCTTTATGGGGGAAGGGAGCTAAAGCCAGCAAGCCTTTTGTGTGCTCCTGTTACTGATGCTACCCTGTGTCTATTGCTGCAGCTGTGTTTTGTTTTCTCACCTTGTCTTCAGGTTTCCTTCAAAAATTCTTACAGTGCCTAAGTCTTTCTGCTGCCTCAGTGGTCACCCAGGTTCTCAGGAGCCCTGCTGATGGCCCCTACTAGAGAGGAGCAATATTCTAGAATCTTTCATTAAACCTCTTTTGTGACACGACTCCCCCACCCCCCACTGGGTGAAAGCCCCTGGGCTGGGAATTTCCAAGCTGTCTTCCACCACCCCTACCCCATCCTTCATGAGACAGGCAGGTCAGAGGGGCCTTGAGACATCCAGTTAAACTCATAGTAATGGATCAAAGGAGGGTCTAGCAAAAATAATAGTCTCTGAGATCAAGCTTCTCTCTGAGAACAAAGTCCGGAGTACTTTTAAGTAGGTTTCAGTGGCTGCCTTCACTTCCTCTGCCCAAAGCGCAAGAAGTCTGTGCTGTGTGTGTGCACTGTTTCAGAGAGAGCTGTGAGGGGCTGTGGAGTAGAAGTCAGAAAGGCCACTTAAGACAAGAATGGCCCCTTGTATTTTTCTGCCCTTTAATAGCACTGGCTAATCTGTGACCTCAGTCCTCTGAGGTCTTTTCACTTTAAGCTTACTTTCCTGCTTTGAGACCCAATTCTTTTTTCAAACACACTCCAGATTTTCACTCAAGACACACCCCATTCAGACATCAGTCTCCAGTGCTCCGAATGTGGACAGACTGCTTAGGTCGGTTATTAGCATTCACACTACTGATCTATGTGCAGTATGCTCTAAGTTGCTCACACCTTTACTCACACACTGCTGGCATTCAACTGACTGGCCTCTGGCCTCTTAGCATTTGGAATGTCCCAACAGCACACAGTAGGACCACTATATAGAGCTATATAGTGGGACCCTGACTTAAAACAAAATATATTCCATCAAAAATGTACATCCCAATTTTCTTACCACAAGCCCTAAGTAGGCTACATTTAGGCAACAGTATCAGTGGGCCCCAGTGTTTCTTAATCCTACTTGAGAGCTTCCTAAATTGCTTATGTTCATGACAGAAGCTAAGTATGACAGTTGTGTGACACTTTGCTCCCTACAAACTGTTTGTGAGAATGGATGTGCCCTTTAAAGTTTTCAGGAATACCGCCATTCCTGCCTTGTTTGTTATTTATCATGCTGAATCTACCAAGGAAAATCAAAGTCCTAAAAATTAAAACTGCTTTTGCTGCCAGACAGTGCTGGCACACACCTTCAATCCCAGCACTTAGGAGGCAGAGGCAGGCGGATCTCTTGAGTTTGAGGGAAACCTGGTCTACAGACTCACTAAGTCCAAGAATTGCACAGAGAAACACTATCTTGGATAACCCCCCGCCCCAACACACATACAGACACACAAATGCTTTGGACACAGAACACTAACCAGTTACTGTTTTGAGTCAGTCTTGGTATGTCACCCAGACTGAATTTTAATTTCCTGGGTTCAAGCTCAGCCCACCCAGGACTGATTAGGGCCTGCAGCTCTATCTTTAATGACACAGCAACTGCTGCCACCTGCTGGCTGTGTTCATAACAGTACTTGGGAGATGGGACTTATAGTCAAAATTTTGACATTCATTTTTCAAAGCATATGCATATCATTAAGGTTCTTCCCTAGTTATTCTCAGCAGAAACATGTATTTTAAAGAGATTTATGTTAACTAGAACCTTCTACAACTAAAAATGACCCTACTTAGCCCTGGTGTGGTGTTACATGCCTTTAATACCAGCACTTGGGAGGCTGCGGCATGTGGATCTCTGTGAGTTCAAGGCCAGCCTGGTCTAGTATGAGTTCCAGTAAAACCAGGGCTACGCAGAGTAACCCTGTTAAAGAGGAGGAGGAGAAAAAGAAAAATGAAGGAAGAGAAGGCAGGAGAGTGAAAGGGAAGAAAGGGAAGGAGGAGGAAAAGGAGGAGAACTCTACTGACCATGCTATAGATACAGCTAGCCAGAGGAAAAAAAAAAAAAAGAAAAGCTAGGGCTTTTCTGCTTGGCTATCCCAAGACAGGAAAAGATGGGTTATGTACATTCTGGTCCAACCGAGATGGTGAGTTTGTTCTTTCACACAATTTGGAACCCCCGTGTATTCTGATTCACTTGTCCAGCATTCAAATGCTTTTTTTTTTCTTTAGGTAACTAAGCAAGGAATACAGGTAAACAAGCCAAAACTGTATACAAAGCCAGTGAAATGTTCTGAGTCGTAACTAACTAATTTATTAAAGCTACACATAAAAATAACTTCATTAGCTTGTAGTTTTCAACCTCCCATCAATCCAGATGCATCAACACATGACAGATATTTATCTATACAAATAACAGAAATGGACAATTACGGCAGCCAAGAGTGCCTAAGGAAACAGGTGGCTAAATGTAATGTGATATGCAGAGATATGAGATCCGGGAACAGAAAACACACACAAGGAAAAAAAAACTAAGAAAACTGATGTAAGACATGGCCAGTAACAGTACCGGCCACTGATGGTGCCACATTACTAACACACGGTATCAACAACGGGGAAACAGCATGGGACAGCTGGGATACATTCCCATCCCATTTCTGAAACAGGGTCTCAAGTAGCCCAGATTGGCCTGGAACTCACTACTCTTGATCTTCCAGTCTCTTCTCCCCAGTGCTGAGATTACAAGCATGCACCACCATGCTTTGTTTCTTTGCAGCTTTTTTTTTTTAATGAATTTAAAATTAAGTTTCTTTTAAAAAATAGATTAAAGAAAATGTATCTCAGTTCACAGACAGGCCGAAATAAAAAAAAGTGACGGCCTGTATTTCAAGAAAAAAAGTTATTTGGAAAGCTATCTTTCATCAGCCCCTGACTCACGAGCCTTCTGGAGTAAAACATTATGAGTCACAGCACCTTCAAACGTACAACAAAAGGTCTTCCAAAGTTCACGTCAATTTATGGCAAGTAAATCAGGCCTGGAACCTGAGCTAGGGACAAACCTCTTTATTCCATCAGGCAGTTCCATGACATAACAATCTTCCACAAACTCATTTATTTTACAGGGCAATCAGGAAATTACTCCGTCCCTTTATTTTATTCACCAAATACTACTACTACTACTAATAATAATAACAATAATAATAATAGTAATAGTAATAACAACTGTGGTTATTCTGTGGCTGTCCTAGAACTGACTCTGTAGACCAGGCTGGCCTCGAACTCACAAGAGATCCTCCTGCCTCTGCTGGGATTAAAGGTGCACCCCACCACTACCTGACACTAATAAGAATTCTGCTGAGGCTGGAGACATGGCTCATCAGATAAGAGGACCTGAGTTCAATTCCTGGCACCCACATGGCAGCTCACAATAATATATAGCCACAGTTCCAGGGAGTCTGACACCATCTTCTGTCCTCCCTGTGCACCAGGCACACACTGAGTGTACAGAGACACACATGCAGGCAAAACAGCCACATATATCAAACAAACCACCAGAATTCTACTAAAAACTAAACCATCTCAAACTTAGCTGCCTCAAAAATAGTAATTTAGGGGAGGAGAGAGGGAGCTACAGGGGGGATACAAAGTGAATAAAGTATAATTAATAAAAATTGAAATAAAAAATATTTTAAAAATAGTAATTTAAAAACCTAATTCTCCATGCTAAACTTAAGGGTGAACATTTTGTACCTGCGGAAGAAACAAAGATATAGCAGGTTAGTAAACAAATCTCAGACAAAATACTGCTGGCTCTTTTTCTTCTTTTCTGATAGTGCTGCAAAGGCTTCATTCTCACTCCTGAGATACCAACAAACTGCACAAACACTAAAATAAAATGAATGATCATTATCCTCTATCAAACAGCTCGTGAGCCAGGGCATGTTGGTGGCCACACTGAAACACCAGATTGAATTCCTGCTAACACTTCTCGGGGATTTGCTCAGCAGTCCACTTCTTACCTTCAACTTTATCTTTCAACTCCAGTGATTACATAAGATGCTGAGTGGAAGCCCATGACAAGAACATGTTCAAACAAAACTCATGCCCTGAGTAACAGAGGTGCTGTGCTAGGATTCTCCCTCTAACTTCAGGAATGTGGGTGGGGCAGTGAGGGGGTGGTAGTCACTTAGTACAGCATGTCTGAGGTAGTAGGTCAACCTCCAAAACAAAACCACCACCACCAGAACACATCCACTACACATACACACACACACACACACACACACACACACACACACACACACACATGCGCGCGCAACACAAGTTAGTTTTAATTCAATCAGTGCTTTGGTGACAGAATCAACAGGTCATCTCTTTCAACTGTAGGATGATTTCAGATAATTTTTATTGTTAAAATTAAGCAACCTCACCGACAATCCAGAAGCAGTCCATGCTAACAATTAAGCAATTCCTTAATTTTCAGTGTCAAATAGAAAACACAAGTTCACAGGCTGCAGGTGAGTGACTGTCCTTTTTTCAGACACCTACCAAGTGACTCCATGCCACTTACCGCATCATGAGGAAGACAGTTTCCAAAGCCAATAAAAGGCAGAGAAAGGAATGCAGCCATCAAGCTACTGTTTCTACTTCACACACTGCTGCATAAGGGGGAAGGGTAGGAAGCCCAGTTCCAACAGGCGAGGAGAGAGGAGCAAGCGTTCAGAAGGCGGGGCTAGAATCACGGTGCTGTACACAGGTGCACTCACTGAGGAGCATACTGGGCTCTCTCCTATTCTGGCAGAGGAAACACACTACTAGAATCAACATTAACACTGTCCTTGCCAACACAAGGCCGGAGGCAGAGAGAAAGTTCAGAACAAAATGGGGCAGGCACAGCTCTGACTGAGTCTTCTAGCCATGTGAGCAGGACGAGTTCAGAGCCAGAATCATAAAGTCTACATTGGGCTCTCAACCAGTGGGTTCAACACAACACTCATAAATAGTAAGTGATCCACAGGACTTGTAGTACTAAAAAGATCTTTATATTTATTGTTAACTTTCTATTCTGACAAGCGGAAGATCTGAATGGCACTGAGACATCTGGATACAGAGCAGACACTTGCTCCAAAGATATCGGATGAAGTAAGTAGTGTACACGGCATGGAGCATGCTCCGGGGATAGCATCAACGGGGCTGTGACTGTCCCCGGCTGCAAGGGAGAGAACTGAGAGCGCTCCACCAATGTCAGGCTTCTTGGACATGGTCAGAAAGCTTAACTCTTGACCCTCCTCTCCCTAACCTAAAGCTTTGGGAAGAAATAAATATTTACTTTTTAACTATCCACAGTTTGGGCATATTATAATATTTAATCTCCTATGGTTTTCATTTCTGAACCTTTGGCATATAATTTTATCAGATTTATATTACATGGAAAATGTACATGCCTTAATGAGTAGTACCAAAGGAAAATATAAACCCTGTTCTTTCTTCTACACAGGAAGAGGGAACTATGGCACCCTAAATATCTGGATAGGTCTCTTTGTGTACTTGACAGAAGATCAGGGCAAACCATTCCATTTCTATACTGTGAGCAGAAGGAATGAACTAGTCCTCAATCTCATCTTCCCAAACGTCTCCATTAACATCCACAGCATGGAACAATCTGAAAGCATAAAAGAAGGCACATATTTATGCAGTTGGACAACACTGAGCATAATCTGTCCTTCCTTTCCTCAAAAACAGTCTATCCTGGCAGCATCACTGCATAAACATTTAACCACTTCATTAAGGACAGCTGAATACTAGGCACTTCTAAGCAAGCTTTAAGATGTATGTATGAAGGTCAGATCCCATGGAATGGCAGTACAGACAGTTGTGAGCTGCCACGTGGGTGGTGGGAATTGAACCTGGGTCCTTTGGAAGAGCAGACAGTGCTCTTAACCACTGAGCCATCTCTCCAGCCCCAAGACCAAATTCTTAGCACAAAGATTTATTCGCTCCAGAGGGACAGAGGGCAGGGAATAAGAGACAAACACTGGAGATAGAGGATGAGGTAGAAGGGGAAAGGAACAAGGGACAGGGGAAAGGGGTGTTTGTCCCAGAGGACAAATGACTATCTCTGGATAGAGAGAAGACAGATGTGGCCCATAGGCAAATGGTGTTTTATAAATGTAAAGGAGAAACCCTATGTTAGGATAAAGTGTTTAATTTTAACTGGGCATGTTAATTAGGTGAACCAAAGGGGGCTTTTGATTGCTGGACTTCAATAGTTTGATAGCTAGACCTTAGTAGTCAGCCTCAGAAAAATAAGAGGCCAAATAAGGGAACAGACCTTGGTGGGTAGCTTTAGGAATGTAATCTAACAGTTTTTAGCAAGGCAGAAGAAATGGGGGGAAGGGCAAAGCCCACCAGAATCATGTTTTCGAGCTGGCTAGAGTCCCTTCAATTTGTAAGAACAGTACTGGCCAGCTGGGCATGGTGGTGCTTGCTTTTAATCCTAGCACTTGGGTGGCAATGGCAGAAAGATCCATGTGAGTTCAAAGCCAAGCTGGTATACTTAGTGGTTCCAGGCCAGCCAGGGGTGTATAGAAACATTCTGTCTCAAAAAAAAAAACCAAAACAAAACAAAAAACCCCACACAAAACACAAAAACAAAGCCGCTGTTAGCAGGAGGCAGAGGCAGGTGGGTCTCTGAGTTCAAGACCAGTCATGTCTTCAGAGGGAGTACCAGGACAGCCAAGACTACACAAAGAAGCCCCATCTCTAAAAATAAAATAAAAATGGTACGGGTCACTCTTGCATGCCAGGAAACTGCCACGAAGCTGCAACCCAGCCCTCTTTTTACTGTTATTGTAAAATATGGGGAATGGGCATCACCAAACTGTTAATGTATATAGTCTGTGGAATAAGTCAAGAATGGGGGCTGGGGAGATGGCTCAGAGGTTAAGAGCACTGGTTGTTTTTCCAGAGGTCCTGAACCCAATTCCCAACAACCACATGGTGGCACCTAACTATCTATAATGAGATCTGGTGCCCTCTTCAGGCCTCCAGGCACATATGCAGGCAGAATAATGTATAAATAAATAGATCTTTAAAAAAAATAAATAAATAAAGTCAAGAACGGAGAGTCATATAGACTGGAAGAAATTGAACACTTTCAGTAAACAAGTCAGCTCGTCTTTCCATTCTCCCTTGTTATAGCCTTGCAACCTCCACTGGTGGCGTGTGTGTAAGAAGCTTTGTCCTTTTTCCCTTACGCTCTCTAGAGCTGGGGTATTCTCCAACACTAGCTTGCAACAGTTCACAGCAAGGCTAATTCCTTCAGTTTCTCTTATACTTTTATGAGTGTAGGTTCTTTTCAGAAACCAATGGAGAAGAACAAAGATGCTAACTTTGGAGAGCTTTTCAACAAAAATCCACAATGTCTCAGAATCGTCTTAGATTCTTTCCTGATAACAAAAGGGAAAACATACTTTGCATTGATTAAATGATAGCGCACTAAGAGAGGGGTACCATACGCACTATATCACATGAAACATCCTTGTCAAAACGATTGATTCAACTAGTCAAGCTTCTATCCAGAGATGTGACTTTCAGTGACAGCAAAGAGAAAAGACACAGAAAGAAACAAGCTAAAGGATATTAAGGAGACACAACTCTAGAGAGGTCACCTAACAGTACAAGCTAGCTTGGACTCCTTCAAGAGTCAGGTTTTTCCTCAAGAAATAAGTGGCCCAAATTTTTCTCTATTTAGAGAAACCAGACCAAACCTGACTAGATTCTGGCTCAATTAACTGACTTTACTAGGAATTCTGAATGGTAAGTAGGAAGGTGTTTTATTTTTTTAATTAGTGTGTGTTTTGTGGTTGGAAGTGTATGTGTGGCAGTCAGAGGACAACTGTAAAGTCGATTCTCTCCTTCCATCTTTATGTTGGGTCCCAGGGACCAACTCTGGTTATCAGGTTTGGGCAGCAAGTGCCTTCCATCTTGCTGTTCCAATGAATGAAAGTTTTAAATGTTTTGCTTATCAGATGACAGTGTATCATTAGCTTTTTTTTTTTTTTCTTTTTTTGAGACAAGCTCTAGGTAGCACTCGCTCTCCTGGAGCTCACTGTGTAGACCATTCTGTCCTCAGACTCACAGACCCTCCTGCCTCTGCCTCTTGAAGGCGCACCACTTAAAGGTGAGCACACCACGTCTGACAATCATTTACTTCTTTTTTTTTTTTTTCTTTTTTTCTGTTTTTTTTTTTCAATGCAGTTTATTCAGGAACCTTGAACAATCCTCGGACCCTGGGGAAAGCCAGCCCACAGCTTAAATAGCCTCTGGGTAGCCAACCCAGGCATGCCACGTGAATCATTTACTTCTTAATGTTTCATAAAAACATTCTGATTTGGGGGGGCTGGTGTGGTGAAAGGGAATCAACTCATAGCTCTCACACATGCTAAGCATTTAATCCCACCACTGAACTACACCCTCGGTCTTGAAGGCATTTTAACTTAGGATATATAATGTAGCAATAGTTACTTGAAGCACTGTCATAATTTATCTTCAAGCAGTTTAGCAATGTCTCTTTAAGATGACAGTATTATTGTTCATTCATGCTACTCCTAGTTGTATTTCAACCTTACCATATACTTGATAAGTATTATCATAAAAAGGAGGACTGAGCTGGGCGGGGTAGAGCATGCCTTTAATTCAGCACTCAGGAGACAGGGGCAGGCTAAATCTCTGAGTTTGAGACCAGCCTAGTCTACAGAGCAAGTTCCAGAACAGGTACACAAGAGAAACCTTGTCTTGAAAAAAACAACAAAAGAAGAATTAAGAATTCAAATCTAGGGCTAGCAAGATCAGAGAGAATTGTGTGCCATGAGTTAAGAGTCCCAGGACCCATGGCAGAATATGCTTGAAGGGGGTAACAGCTGCTTAAAGTTGTCCTGACTTCACAGGTGCACCATGACACAAATACACCCCCCCACACACACATATAAACACACCCCACATATACACACACACAGACAACAGCACACAAATAATTTTAAATTTTTAAAAAATTCCTGGCTATATCACATATGCTCTGACTTTAAAAATGTGGAGGTAAGGGTAGAATGATGGTTGAGCAGTTAAGAGCAGAGCCGCTCTTCCAGAAGACCTGGGTTCAATTCCCAGTACCCACATGGTGGCTTCATAGCCCAGTCCCAGGGGATCCAACATGCTCTTCCAGCCTCTGCAGCCACCAGGCACACAATGTGGTGTGTAGACATACATGCAGGCAAAACACCCATAAGCATAACTTTTCTTCCCCACGAGACAGGGTTTCTCTATGTACCGTGGCTGTTTTGGAACTTACTCTGTAGACCAGGCTGGCCTTGAACCCAGAGATCCTCCTGCCTATACTGAAAGTTTTGGTTTCTTTAAAAACTCAAGTTATGTTACATAAATATGTTTTTAATTCCTCCAAGTATGGGGTTTTAGTTCAGGCTTTAGTTTGTCCACATCTGATAAATACATCCTGTGGGGCATGGTTTTTGCCAGCTGCCTGCCAGCCGCCTGCCTGCATGAAGAGGGACACAGTCTAGGACTCTGAGGGTTATAAACAGGAGAGCCTGGAGAGAGAATGTATGGTGTGCGGTGAGAGACGGTTTGGGCAGAGTAGAGAAGGATGGTGTGGCGGCTTAGAGACAGATGGAGAGAAACACTTCAGTGCAGTGGCTTGGAGGAGACTGCTTGCTCCTTTTGCTGTTGACGAAGAATTGGTATAGCCCTAAAAGAACCCATCGACCCTAAATAGCCTGAAGAAGTAAAGGGTTCTGTGGCTCCTCTCCCCACTAGCCTCCTCTCTCCTACCTAGGGATAGGGGGTTGGAAGGGAGAGAGGGGCTTTAAGGAACCCCAAATAAAGCAGTTTAAAAAGAACACAACACCTACCTTTCCCTCCCAAGTACTAGGAATATGTGTGTGTGTGTGTGTGTATTAGTATGTATATTAAGGTACAGAGAAAAAGTAAAAAATAAATTCTTTTCAAGAGGTGTATACTCTGATTATAAACCTATTTTCAAGAACATTTAAAAATCACATGTGGGAAAAGAGTTCTTCAAGTCTAGCTACTTTAGGGGAAAAAAAATGGTATTTAGGAAATAAATTAGCCTGGCATCAAAATATATTGCTGATGGGCTAGAAAGCTGGTTCAGAGGTTAAGAATGCTTGCCGTACAATCATGAGACAGGAGTTTGGATCCCAGCACTCACCTAACAAACCAGGCATCCTGCAAACACAACCGTACTTCCAATGTCAACTCTGACAGATGACACCATCTTGGACCTCTGTTCATGCACAGGTACACCCATGCACACACACACTCGTGTGCACATGGAAGTTTTCTTAACTGCTAAGTCTAGGGAAACCTGTGTGTACAAACCTGTTAAAGCATGGAGAATCAGGATCAGTGAAGTGTTTGTAAGGGTTTGCTCTAGAGAGAGAACCCATGCAAATCCAGCAGAAATACTGCATACAGCCAGTACAGGTCATCTTGTTACAGCCATCTAATTTCTGGTGGGAAGGAGAGATGAGAACAATACCAGGGTGGTAAAGGCAGAAGAGAATGCATGTACCAAAAACAACACAGTATACTCCCACAGTCTATTGCCCTTTCTCAGGGAGGACTGGTACACAGCCAACAAACACACTGACAATCACTTATGCTTACAATTTTGCACTGCAAGTAAAATGCAAAAATGCTGAGCACTTGTTCTGACAACTAGATGCTTAGCAAAACCTCTTCTCATAAATACAGACACAAATGAAGCATATGAGAGGAACATGTACTAAAATATTACTTTATTTTCAGTACTAAAGAAAGAATCCAGGTTCTTTTCCAGCTAGGCACCACTCTTACCATTAAGCTATCTTTCTCTTTCTACTTTTTATTTCTAAGACAGGGTTTAAGTTGTTTATCCTGGCCCTGGCAATCCTCCTGCTTCAGCTTCCCAAATGGCTGAGATTACAGACTATGCCAATGAAGGGATTGAGTTTTAAATTTCTACATAAATCAAAATTAAGTTCTTCATTCTATTATAGGGTTTAGGTATGTCAGAAGTAGTCAAATATGATGCCACTTTCCTAAATGATGTAACTAAGGAATTATCATAAATTTCAGTTACAATGTACAGGACTGGAAAAATAAAATCAAATGGAATGCTGTTTTGATTTTAAAACTCCTTAAGATTTTGGTGAAAAGAAATAGATTTGTCTATTGGCTCAGATTAATGGAGAAAATCTCCATTTCCTGAATACATATTCATTAAATACATTTGCTGCTTTGAAGGATAAATAGTTCTGAAAAGTCAGATTTTTTTCCTTTTTTTTTTTTGAGACCAAGTCACATGTATCTATGTTGACCTTGAACTTGCTACATAGCTTCTGGTTTTCCTGCCTCTACCTCTCAAATGCAAAAATACTGGTATGCACTTCTATGTCTGCAGGATTTCCTATATTTAGGCCAGCACTCTACCAACTGAGGTACATCCCCACCCCAGATAAGAGTTTTTTTTTTTTTAGATTTATTTATTTATTATTTATACAGTGTTCTGCCTGCATGTGTGTCTGCAGACCAGAAGAAGGCACCAGATCTCATTATAGATGGTTGTGAGCCACCATGTGGTTGCTGGGAATTGAACTCAGGTCCTTTGGTAGAACAGCTAGTGTTCTTAACCTCTGAGCCATCTCTCCAGCCCCAGATAAGACTTTTTAAAAACACAGATGGGGCTGGAGAGACGGCTCCCTGGTTAAGAGCACCAGCTGCTGTTCCAGAGGTTTAATAATTCTCAGCACCTATTTCACAACCATCTGTAACTCCAGTTCCAGAAGATCCAGAAGAGGGGCCTTCTGGCCTCTGCAGACACTAAGCATGCATACGGTACACACACAAACATGCAGGCCAAGAGCTACTCAGAATAAAAATAAACAGTCTTAAGTAGGGCTTAATATGTGTTTAAAAATCACACACATTAAGAGCTGACTGTAGCTCTAGTGTGCTCTCGGTGTAACATGCTATAGTTTGTCCCCTTGAGAACTCATATTGGGAATGTAATCCCCACTGGGAGGTATTAAAACATGGAACCTGACTGAATACTGTGATGGGAAGCAGGGCCCTGGGAGAAGCGAAGGTGAGAGAACGTCATCAGGCTGGATCCGCACCGCTGGGTACTGACGGCTTTCTATGGGAGAGCACTGCTGGCGGAGACATATTCCAAAACAAGCTTTATAGCTTACCTAGCTTGTGGTACTGTTATTAGCAAAAGGAAGTGGAATGGAGCACCATCTACTCAGTTTTGAGGTGGACACAATATGAGATAAATTGTCTTTGCATTTAACACTCGGAATAAAGAAGCCTATGTGCACTTAAGGTCAGTAACAATATTTACTAGTGACATTTAATTATCCAAGCAAGAAGGCTGAGTAGGCTCCTCAGTGCGTTTCCGCCATGACATAACTATGACAACTGACCATGGGCTCGTGGGGTAACGGTGTTCTCTAAGTCTGTCCTACAACGGTACCTGGATGGGCGTTCCACAGCAAGGGCAGCTCTTGGAGTTCTTTTCCAGCCAGTCTTTACTTTCCATCTCCTCCAGAGCCTTCTGAATCACCCTCTTACCATACCTCTGTTCCAAGAACCTTTTAGTAGCTTCATCTGCTTGTAGGTATTCATTTCGTAAGTCTATTAATTTCTCTAGAAAGAGAGAAAAATACACAGCTTTAGCCCCAGCACTTAGGAAGCAGAGGCAAGCAGATCTCATTGAATAAAGTTGAAGGGCCAACCTGGTCTGCCCAGAGAGTTCCAGGGTGAGACCCTGTCTTAAGAAAAACAACAACAAGCCTACACACACAAACATACCCATATTTAAATATAAAAAATTTAGAAAATCAGAGTGGGGAGGGGAAGACAAAAAGGGGGAATAGAGTGACTATGATAAAAATATATGCATATGTAAAAATTTCATAATGAAAGTCGGGCATGGTGGTGCCTTTAATCCCAGTGCTGGGGGGAGACAGAGGCAGGCTGATCTCTCCATGAGTACAAGGCCAGCCTGGTCTACAGAGTGAGGTCCATGACAGCCAGCTACACAGAGAAATCTTCTCTCAAAAAACAAAAAACACATGGGCTGGAGAGATGGCTCAGAGGTTAAGAACACTGACTGTTCTACCAAAGGTCCCAAGTTCAATTCCCAGCAACCACATGGTGGCTCACAACCATCTATAATGAGATCTGGTGCCCTCTTCTGCCCTGCAGGTACACATGCAGGCAGAACACTTACTATAAGTAATAAATAAATAAAACAAAAAACACAAAGAAAAATTCATAATGAAACCCATTATTGTATATAATTAATGTCAATAGAAAACAAACATATTGTGTGTGAAATGTGAACGGTCTTCTGTAGTTCATATCTGCATATTAGATAAAGCTTTCAACATGCTGAAAAAAATCAAGACACTCACAAACAAAAACAATTGGAGTGGCTACTGTTCAATCCAAGCATCACAGGATCTAAAACAAGTAGGTGAAAGGTACATGTGCACCCCTGACTCGGGGGGGGGGAGGAATCCCCCAAACGAGACAGGCTTGTTAAGTGGCACATTTTCCCTTTGACTTTGATTTCTCAGTATCAGTATGTTTAGGTGGCTGGTTCGTCAAAAAGAACAAAAAGTCCATGGAGCTAAGTGGCAGTGATTGCCAAGACCCTGAGTTAAATCACCAATACCACACTAAAATCTCTTAAGTTGTAGATATGGATTCTAATACTATATAAACAACAGTCACCATAAAACTCCAAATTTTGACATACAAAAATAGTGACTAAATTTTGCTTTGTTACAGGTGCTGAAAAGCTCCTCCTGGGGCAGGTGAGATGGCTCAGTGGGTAAGGAAACTGGCTGCCAAGCCTGATGACCCAACTTCAATATTCAGGTCCACAAGGTGGAAGAACTAACTTCCCCAGGTTGTCTTCTGACTGCCATATTCTCACCGAGAGGTAAGTGTGCTTCCTACCACCAAGACAGACAGACAGACAGACAGATGTAAATTTTAAAATAGTTCTTCCTCGAGGTGGGAGAGTCCGCAGTCAAGAACACTTGCTGCTCCTTCAGAGGACCAGGGTTCCGTTTCCAGCACAAATGTCATCATGAGGCTCACAACAGCCTGGAACTCCAGTTCCTGGGGATTCTAATGTCCTCTTCCGGCCTCCAAAGGCACCGCACTCAAACGTATATATCCATACCAAACACTCAATAAATTTTTAAAAAGTTCTTTCCAGCTTTTCCCCAATATTCTTTCAGCTGGTTTATACTGCTGCTCTACAGCTTATATGAAATAGACAACCATTTGCAAAGGATCTAGCTGTAGACAAAAGATTTTGTTCACAATTATATTCCCTTAATTTTTTAATACAACTGAAGACCTCTCATTAAAGTCCTAGTTACTTAATTACTTTTTATCTGGGGGATTCGTGTGTAGTGTGTTCATGTGAGAGTACAGATATGTGTTCCTGTGCATGCAAATGTGGAGGCCACCTCATATCTTTCTAACACACTCAACCAGAAGCTTGCCATTTAGGCTAGGCTGCTGGTCAGTGAGCTCCTAGGATCAGCTTGTCCTTGTCATACAAAGATAAGGTTTCAGGCATAATGTGGTCATACCCAGATTTTTACATGGGTGCAGGGGACTCAAACTCAGGTTCTCATGTTTGCACTGCAAGCACTCTTACCTGCTAAACCATCTCCCTAGCCCTGCTTTCGTTGTTTTATTAGTCTACTTTTTTCAGAGTACTTAGAGGTCTGTTCCCTTTAAGCAACAGACACCTTCTGAGGCAGACTGTATATACTCTTTCTCTTTTAAACTGTAAATTCTTAGTGTATTGTACATTCCCATGGCACTATCACTTGTATGTTGATGTAACAGAGATTTTTCTTATCTAATACTTCAAAGCATTTTTGAGTTCATAAACATCTCAAAGACAAAAATTTATTGCTCAATATTCACAAAGTTACTATTTCATGGATGTGTATGTGCACTTATGCACAAAACACAAAAACAGAGCTGAAGCCCCAAGCCTACTTGAACCTCTCCAAATGCAGAAAACATTGCCCTTCTTTCAACTGCCCTTACACTTCATGATACAAGACTGTCCTACCAACTGGAACTGTCAGCTCACACCCCTGAGACATTTCCTTATAAATAAAGGCAGTCTGTGGCATTATTGATCAGTGACTCTATCAGCACGAGCAGTTTCCACTCTGCAGTTTATGCATATTAGCTCACTGTTTCTCACTTTACTGAGGATGAAAGATCAGTCCTCCTCTCAGGAAGAACTTAAAATTTGTATTAGATTTTAGTTATTCTGAAACTGCTCTAACTTTTTAAGCCTGACTTTCAATGTCTGTATCTACCTTGTAAATGCAAATAAATGTAATAATAACCTTGCATGACACCTTCATTAGTTTTCTTCATTTTATGACACCTTTGGAGTACTCTTGTCATCTTTATTAACCTGAGAAAAGGTTAGTTGACAAAAGGGGCCTGATTCCCCAGAACCCATCAAAACTGATAGGCATTTTCACCTCCTGCACTCACTCCAACACAGGTGCTCAGTGAGAAGGCATCTTGAGGACCAGTAAGATGTATGTGCCAAATAATCAAGAGAGGAAGTTTGGATGCCTCCATCTGCCATCTAGGACCTATGTTACTGCACGTTTACTGGCAGATACCACATGCTAGTCCTTTTCCTAAAAAGCCTTCCCTGTCTGCCTGGTTCTGCTTGTTGCCAGCAAAGCTGCCCTGGTTTCCTAACTAAAATCCTAAATCCTCTTCCCCTCAGAACATGTCCTAACCTGCTCTTACTTTCTTTTTCCTCCTTAGCACTTAACCACTATTTACTCTCTATACTTCATTGTCTGTCACCCCCCATTAGACAGGAAGTTCTATGAAAGGATTTTATCTTCATTCCTTTCCCCTACAGCCAAAATAATAACTGACAAAAGTAACTGCTAAATGAGTATTTCATCCAGCATTCAACAAGATGTGTCTGTATAGCACATCTGCCATCAGGCCCAAGGCATACTTGAGCAAAAGGTGGTCATACCTGGCAATAAGAGCTCTCTGAGTTGGAGAGGAATATAAACATTCTAGGTGTGAGGACTATATTGAATGGAAGTCACAGGCCTTCATGAGAGAGGGCTGTTGGATGGGGGTTGGGTTCATAGTTACAACATACCTGCAGTTACCTTACATGGAGAAACCCCATGATAGGTCAGCCTGCACAAGGTACAGAAGGCAAAATTGCAGCTGGAGCAGATAGCCATGGTTCCGCCAGGCTCTTGCATCACAGGGAGCTGGCAGCATGGACGGGGGCAGTACACCACATCTGCCATTAGATCCAAGGTAGACTGGAGGAGGAGGCGGTCATAACGAGCAAACAGGTCTGCTTCTACCAGCTCTTTGACCTGAGAGGGAACATAAAGCACCACAGAGTTGAGGATTTCCCAACTAGTTCTGATCCTGACAAGACTTTTAAGCTGATGATACAAAATAGATATGTACAAAATTCACACCTCTCTTCTCATTTCAGAATCAAAGCAGTAGTTTATAAGGGAGTGAGGAGAGGGGTTAGGGCATGGTTGAGTTGTGCTTTCCTATGCAGTCCAGAGTGGCTTTGACTTTTCAGCAATCTACTTGCCTCAGCCTCCCACGCCTTTCTCTAACAGTCCATATCCTGACTGAGGGTATAGTTTTGTTTTTTTGTTTTGTTTTGGTTTTCAAGATAGGTTTTCTCTGTGCAGTCTTGGCTGTCCTGGACTCACTTTGTAGATGAGGCTGGCCTTGAATACAGAGAGATCCACTTTTCTCTGTGTCCCTGAGTTCTGGGAGCCACTGAACCCAGCTGAAGTTGTAGTTTCATGGATTCATAAATTGGTCAAAACTAAGGCCAGGCGTGGTGGCACATACTTTTAGACCCAGCACTTGGGAAGCAGAGGCAGCTGGATCTCTGAGTTTGAGGTTAGCCTGGTCTACAGACCTAGTTCCAGGATATCCAGAGATACACAGAGAAACTCTATCTTGAGTCAGAGAAAGGGAGAAACAGAAACTTGCCTGTGTGTGCATGTGTCCACATACGTTTATGTGGGCTAAAAGACAGCCTAATGGAGTTGGTTCTCTCCTCCTAAAACGCGGGTCCTAGAGGTTCAACTCAGGTCGTCAGGCTTGGTGGCAAGTGCCTTTATTTGCTAAGCCATCTAGCTGCCTCTAGTTTTGATTTTTTGAGATGGATCTCATGCAGCCCAAATTAGCCTTAAAGTTGCTACACAGTCAAGGATGATATTGAACACCTGATCCTCCTGACATGACCTCTGGAATTCTGGGATCACAGGTGGTTGGGTACTTCCATAACCATCTTAGAGCATTCTTAATAGACAAAATGAAAAACTTGTTGCCTGCATCCAAGGAAGGACTTTGTCTAGCCCGTAAGTTCAATCAAGAAAGCTTGTGAGGATGGGGGTATGATTTAGTGGGAAAGGGCTTGCTTAGGATGTATGAAGCCTGGGGTTAATCATCCACACTGTAAAATAAATACATTAACTAATTAAAACTCCCGTGCTAAGTGTGGTGGCACACATCTATAATGGCAGCGTTTGGGAAATGGAGGCAAGAGGATCCTGAGTCTGAATCTAATAGAAAGAACTTGTCTCAAAAGGAAACAAAAGAAAAATTGGTAAGATGTTGCCCTTTGTGAAAAAGGACTAGGAGCCCATGTGACATCAAGAGCGTATAGTTACCTGACCAGGAGTAGCCACTGACGAGCACTTAGGTTCTGGACAATTGAGGCATTTAACTTGACCATCTTTGATCTGGATTTCAAAGTAGTCCTTCAGACAGGCTTTGCAGTACACATGTCTACACTCCAAGAAGTACATGCACTCACTACCCAGCTTCTCACAGAAACAGATACTGCACAGGAACAATTTACTGTTGAAGCACTTGATCTGCTGAGCTTGATTGAAGTCCAAGATTTCCTGGATCAGACTTGACAATGATTCTATATCCTGCACAGCTCTCTCATCCACAGTTTCTTCTTGGTCTACATCGCACCCAGTAGCTCCTCCAGAACCTAGCTCTGCGCTAGAAGAGGCCTGCGGCGCCGTCCTTCTCTGAACTTTTTTCTGAGACCCCATCTTGAGCTCAAAAGGAGAGACAATATTCAGGTAGGTGAGGGTCTCCTCCTTAAGAAACTGCATCCAGGCAAACAGCACCACACTGCCTCGGTGCTCTTCCCACAGGTTGTCTAGGTGCTTGCAGAGAGCAGAGAGCTGGGAGAAAGCACATGAGGGCGCCAAGTTTGAAAAGCTGATACCGTACCAGCTCCTGATCTTCCTAAGCATCTTTAAGACTTACGTTAGTATAATTTTCTGAGACTACTTTTTTACTACCAAAATAGTACCAACTGTCTCACCGAATTGTTCCTTAAACTATTCAGCAACAGGAGCAGGAGTAAAACAAAGTCATAATCTAGAAGTAGCATGAAGACAACAGAAATGCCAAATGCTGCAGGATATAGAACCAAATTGCTATTTAAGCTACGCAAACAGGGCTTTTAGCATCACCCTGTATCCCATGTGTTAGAAAGGAATCTAGTTCTAAAAGAAACTGTTTCTCTACCCTTCCTTGTAGGTGATCTGGGACGGTGATTAGAAAAAGGACACCAGCTAGAAGCCACCCAGGCCCTGCAACACTTACAGCACTTGTTTCCAGGTAGTAAACTTCGATAATTACCTGTGTTCTCTTCTCCCATACCCTTCCTGTTCCTCTTTTGGCTTAACTGTATTTCCTATAACAAATCTATCCAACAGAAATTTGTGAGGCACACAGGAATAGGAAATGGGCTGAAACAAAAAGAAAGATAAACGAAAATAAAAGTATCATTCAAAACTGGGGACACAGCTCGATGGTCCACAAGAAAAAAACAGAGCAAACACATCTCAGAGAGGACATCCTCAACACACAGAGCTGGAAAAACTGCATACTCACTAAGTGCCAACCCCAGTACACACACACTAGTTACAAAATCAACTCAAACTCGGCAACTTTGAAGAGCACAGGGAACTAGTAAGTGTGGGAATGATTCCACCAGATGAGAGAAAACAGTCACGGTGCACATACCACTTTACAAGGGCTCGTGCCCAGCATTATCAAGCCTCAGAAAGCACAAATCCCCAAAAAAGATTGTCTTTTTCCTTTGTGGCAGCACTGGTGACAGAACCCAGGGCACAGCATGAAGCCGGAGCTCCCAGAGTTCTCTTCACTTTTTCTTCTGAGACAGGGCCTTGCTAAGTTGCCCAGGTTTGCCTTTTTAAAAATAGATTTATTTCGTATGCAGTTATGTGTGGGCATGGACATGCACGTGCCATGGCCTGTATGTTGAAGTCAAAGGACAACTTGCAGGAGTAAGTTCTCTCCTTCCACCACATGGGTTCCAGAGATCAAACTCAGGTCATCAGGCTTGGTGGTGTACCCCTGCCCTCTGAGCGACTTTATGGGTCCAGCCCTTGAACTTCTGATGTTCCTGCCTCAGCCTCCTGAAGAGGAGAGATCAAAGGCTACTGCTACCACACCTGGTTTAAACAATATATTTAAGTAGGCAAATAAGGTCTGGGGTATTACTCAATGGAAGAAAGCATATATATCATGCACAAAGCCAAAGATTTAATCCCCAGTACCACTCAAGGGCAATATCTAACAGACAGTTTATAAATGAAGACATGCAAGTGTCAGACAAAGCTCATGATAAAAGCTCAGTGTCACAACTAAGGTAAAACCCACGCACAGTGAGGCCATTGCCTCACTCTGGTACAAATGGCCATCATCAAAAAGACAAGTGCTGGCAAGGGTGTTGAAAAGGAAATGCTTGGCATGCTGTTGGAAGGAATGTTAATTAGTGCAGCCACTGAGGGAAACAGTATAAAGATTCCTCAAAACAATAAAAATCAGAACTACAATATGGCCCAGAAATCCTACCACCAGCTATGTATTTTCTGAAAACGAGATTATGTGTATCATATACACTCCTGTTACAGAGCTACTCATTCTTTCCAAGAAAGGAAACAAACTACACATCCGTCAACAGCTGGGTGGGTAACAATAGAATATTGCCCATCGACAAAACACAAAATCCTCTTATTTGCAACATGGATGAAACTGGAAATCACCATATGAAATGAGCTAGACTCAGAAATTAAGTCCTGAGAGGTTTTGTTCATATGTAGAATATAAAAGTTAACTTCAGCTAGCCATGGCAGGATATACCTTTAAGCACAGGCAGAAGGATCAGGAGTCTGAGGTTAGCTTGGATTACATGAAACCCTGTCTTTTCTTTCTTCCTTTCTTTTCTGTTTTGTTTATTTGTTTTTGAGACAGGGTCTCTCTGTGTAGGCTGTCCTGGAACTCACTCTGTAGATCATGTGGGCCTCAAACTCAAAGATCTGCCTATACCACCACTGTCTGTCTTTTTTTTTTTTTTTTTTTTTTTTAAGGGGTTGGGGCTAGAAAGACAGCAGTTAAGAGCACTGGCTACTCTTCGTAAGACCCAGATTTGGTTCCCAGAACCCACAGGGTGGCTCACAACTATCTGTAACTCCAGTTCCAGGGACCCCATGTCTTCCTCTGGCCTCTGTGGGCACTGCAATCATATGTTGCACAGACATACATGCAGGCAAAACACTTTTACACATAAAAGAAAAAAATTTCAGTAATAAAGAGAACAAAAGTAAACACAAACAGTTCATTTTACAGCATTTGAGAGCAAAGGTGGGACAGGGAAGTGAAGAATGGAAAAAAAAAGTGACCAGTGCTTACTCAATCACAATTACATGAAGTCCCATATGTACATAGTAGTGAGACATTGGTAATGATGTGACAGCACAAGCCCAAAATCCTAACACCGGAGAGGAAGAGGCAGAGCAACTGTGAGTTAAGGCCATTCTCAGCTACACAGGGTTTGAGGACAACCTAGACTACACGAATTCCTGACTGAAAACAAAAAAGAAAAACCACTGTGTACCTAGAAAAATCAGAAGGCAGAAAAGCCTGAAGAAAAGACTTTGAGTGTTCTCACTATAAATGTTTGATAAACAAAAGCAACACTGATTCTCCAATCTTAAATATTACACATATAAACATATATCAAAATATCATAAAACCTCATAAACATATACAATTTATATTATCTATTAAGGTGAAATAAATTTAAACTAATTATGTTAGTGCACACCTACAAGGCCAGCACTTGGGAGGCAGGGCAGGAGGATCAGGAGTTCAAGGGCATCCTCAACTATACAATGAGTTAAAGACCAGCCTGAACTACGTGAAACTCTGTCTCAAAATTGCTTTAAATTTTTAAATTCAATTGTTAACTTAAAAACATTCAAAGTTTTAAAAAGAGTTCTAATTTTCAGTCCTATCAAAGAGCCAAGTCAACTGAAATAACCACTTACATAATTTAACCTGAGTTCTTTCCTTCGTGTCCTCCAATAGACTTTTCCTTTCAGTCAGAGGACTGAATCCAGTGCCCTGTGCTTGGCAGAAAGCACTCTAGCACTCAGCAAAACCCCAACCCACAGGGTCACAGTATTCTTTTCACTAAGAATCCGGATCTACGTCAAATCTAGATAACAGAGGGAAGCAGAGTGACACTGGCCCTGAGCATTAATTATAGGCCTTCGACATGTTTGGCTGCCACAAAGGTGGCTCTCACTTCCATCAACGTTGAACTATTCTGACTTTTTCATTTAAAGCTGGTCTATTTCATTAGAAAGTCAAGTGTAAGAGAATTTCCCATTAGAAATGTAAACTATTTGTAACTGGAGCTCAAGAATTATAAGCTGCTTTTCTTTTTTCAGGTAAACATATAAAGAAAGGCTTCCAAGATGGCCAGCAAATTTTGTAAATTAAATCCCAATGAAAAGATGCCACTTTCTGTTCCTTGCTCTGTGTTGCATCTGACAGTTCTGCAAAAGCACTTATATTTAGTAGCTAGTGACAACTAAAGCTTTTTTCATATTTACTTTTGGGGTTTCCTGTTGATTTGTTTTACATGCATGAGTGATTTGCCTGTATGTATGTATGTCTTGGTGCCCACTGAGGTCAGAAGAGGGCATCAGATTCCATGAAGCTGGAGTTATAAATGTTTGTGAGCCACCATGTGGCTGCTGGGAATTGAAATGGGGTCCTCTGCAAGAGCAACAAATGTTCTCAGTCACTGAGCCATCTCTCCAGCCCCAGAGTGTAATAACTAAAGGGGAAAGCTCTGCATGCAGTGTAGGTCAAGTCTAAGAAAGGCGTCATCTTTTCCCTCCTTTCTTCTCCAGGCTCACTCCAGAAGATACACCCACATAAGTGAGAAGTAGAGAAGAGAGGGGAAGAGATGGAGATTTTTCTGGGGGGGAGGGGTAGGGGAAAATCTAGATAACTAGAAACGCTCCCTGGTTCTTTCTCCACCCCAATTCAGTGAATGGCTGGTCCATGTGTCTATTTCCTAACCAGCAGGTAACATTTACAATGCCATGGAGTCAGGGTATGGTAACAAAGACTGCACTAAGAAGCACAACCGTAATGGCATACACCATTAATCCCAGCACTTGGCAGGCAGAGGCAGGCAGCTACCTGTGAGTTTGAGGATGGCCTAGTCTACCCAGTGAGTTCTAGGACTGCCAGGGCTACACAGTGAAACCCTGTCTTGAAAAACTGGAAAAAAGAATGAATGAATGAAAAAAGAAACAAAAACACAACCAATTAAAACATCAATTCGCTGGGTAAGAAATTATTTGAAGGGCCAGGCTGGCATGGTGGTGCATGCCTTTTATCCCAGCAAGTGGGAGGCAGAGGCAAATTAATCTCTGTGGGTTCAAGGGCAGCCAGTCTATAGAGTGGGTTCCAGGAAAGCCAGTGCTCTGTTGCAGAGAGAAACCCTGTCTCAAACAACAATTTATTTGATAAAGAATTCTAATATAATTTCATCTAAAGACAAAAGTGATGAACCCTTCCCTAAGCTCTAGCGCTCCCAAAGCTAGCATTGAGCAGACACTAGAATCTGAAAGTACAGCATGAATCCACTGAATCTATTCCTTTGTGTGTGTGTCAAAGTATGCAGAATATCAGTAATTCTATGGAACTATATGAGGCTCTAAACACCTAAAGAACTTACCAAACATCAGAAATATAAACATCACAAACGGTAGCCTCAAGAGATAATGAACTGCCTTCTACCTACTGCTTCTGCTGCGTTACTGCAATATCTTCCCTGTTCTACAAGCATTATCCCTTAAAGTTAAACTTCTTTTTTAAGCTAAACTTGATTCTTGCAAAGGTACCTTACTGGAAAAGATGAGATGGGGAATAAAAACTATATGGTAAGATCAAGTGAGTTGCTGTACACATATAATCCCAGGGCTCAGAAGGCTGAGGGCGGAGGGTAAGATTTAGCCCAGCCCAGGCTATGTAGCAAAACTCTGTCTCCAAAACTAAACATACCAAAACCACATGACTAAAGGGGAAAACTAATGAGCTATTTCCTTGAGGTCAACAACTGACAGCTTTTGTCTTAGTTTTAGCTTATCAATCTTCATAACTTCTAGAAAAGTAGCTATTGATCTATCACATCTCAGAACACTGTACTAGCTTCAAGTCATATTTATGTCTTAATCAAATACTGAAGTTGAAGAGCGGCGCTTGAAGGCTCCAGGCGTAAATGATACAGAGACAGAAATGCTAATTACTCTGGTTTGATCGATACATGCTGTACATAACTGAAATATCACACTTGACCCTATAAATATGTACAGTTATTACCTGTTAATAGAGTTGACGTTACTAGAAAAGGATACACAGCACAGACAGAAGGAAGGCTTTTGATTCAATATAAACCTTAGCAAGTAACTACAAGAACTGCACATATTTCTATTTGGATGCATTTACTGCTAAGTGATACTAAGTGACAATTATCCACTATTAACACGAATTTTTATGAAGAAGCATTTATTAGATTTATTCAGGAAATTTGCTTATTATAGCTATTTAGCTCAATTTTCTATTGTAATTACAATTATATCTTTCATTTGAGGAATAAGTAAGAAACTAAGAAAAATAGTATCAGCATCTAAGGAAAATGAGGAAGACATTATCTCTAGGAAAAGAAAACAATACACTTGATTAAACATCATTGCTGTTACAAATTCATAAGGATTAATTAAGTTTTGTTTACTTCCATTTCTTTCTTTTCCTCTATTTCTCCAGTACTGAGTCTAGAACCCAAGGCCTTGCACATGAGTTAAGAATTCTACAACTGATCCATATCCCCAAACCTGCCATTCTTTCTAAAAATATCAAGCATTTTCAACTCGTTACCATTAGGATTTATGAACACTAGGGGAAAAATTAACACAATCAAAGCCATTTGTTCTTCATGCACTGAATCAAAGATCACCAAGGCAGTCTTCAATTAAAGATGCTTTTGAAAGTTTCTAAAAATGGATAGGAGAAATTAAGTTTTGGGTCTACCTGAGTTGGTGACAGCCATTTGCCACTAAGTGTGAATGAAGGTGGGGAGGAGGATGGATAATCTGGTGGCAGTTCAAAGTTCAGCACAAGTGGTGGCAGAAAGCAAATGGTGTATTCAAAGCCACTATTCTGGAGACACTCATTTGAATTGCCTGAACCAAAAACAAAAATCAGAAAGGATCAGTTGATCAACACTGGAGTGTCCGAAACTACTGAGCAGTGCTCAGCCCCAATGCTTTTTAATAAGGGGACAAAAACCCTCCCCCAAAGCACCTCCATCCCGTAAGGTTTATTTCCTAGTCTCTGTCTTCAAATGCAAAACACCTTATAAGCCCTTAAAAACTCTAATTAGGTGCCATGAAAGGTACGAAGTCACACAACTCATTCTTTTAAACACGCCCTAGCACAATAGTTGGTTTATGGTAGACACACAATCTAAAGAAAAAGATAGTTATTTCTATTGAATAACCATGGCTTACTAAGACCAGCATATGCCAACTAATCTTGAATCCGCTGGAGAAGTTTGTGCCAACAAACTAATATCAGGTTTGAGGAAAGAACCCGACACACGACGCCTGTGACTACAGGTTCATCTCAGGTTCCAGAGAAACACGGTGAGAAAATGTGCATCAAGGTCTCTGCCAATGATGAAAACACTTTTGAATGTCTCCAACAAGAGCTGGCACAGTAACAGCAAGTTCCGTACCTGTCCACAGCACAGCAGGATCAACCATGTGGCACTCTAGGGTGCTCCAACGATCTTCACAGCTGCACAGTACTGCCTGTTGTCTTTGATTACCTCCAATAATCAACGACTGCTGAGCAAGTACTAATTAGAAGACTAGGCTGCATGAACTATGCAGGATATTTCAAGTCAGTGCTCAAAAAAGGCAGCATCAAATTGATAATGGTTTTACCCTGGCCCAACTTTCTTTTAAAACAGAAAAAAAAAATGTGTTAAATCTGTGCCTCTAATACGTATCAATAATCCCTTAGGGCCATACACACAAATGACAACTAAAATATGTTAAGAAATTGATAATTTTTATTTAGAAAAATCTGTGTTAAGATATTAACTAACCGCTCACAAAGATCTTGAAATTCTGTGGCAGATCCAAATAGATCCTGGTCTCTCCACCCTGAACGGACTCTGCTTTTCTAAACTCGTCTGCATCATAGATACTCGCCAGGGCCAGCAGTTCATCCTCCTGGGCTTCCAGGTCTTCTGACGACATTGACTCTCCTGAGGGTTAAAGACGAGCATTCAAGTCAGGTAAGAGCAGAAAAAGCACACAGCTGGGGCAAGTCTCATGGTATATAAAAAGTCCTCACAAGAGAAACCATGTCTCAAAAAAAAAAAAAAAAAAAAATTCCTGACAAACGATCAAAATTTTTTTCTGCTGAATGCCTAGCACTCTGTGCTGACAGGCTAGCTGCGGGTTGCGATGCTTTTAATGACTAATCCAGGAAAACAACAGCAACTCTGCAGTTACTCCCTTACAACCACACTTCCTGAAACTGAAATGGGGGCTGGTCTCAAACAAAACAAGACAGAGTGTATATGCATTCTAAAAGATAATGCTACAAATCTGAACATCCACTTAAATGACTCTATTTTCTTTTCAGAAACAGTTCCATTTTCAAAAAAATAAATAATAAAAAAATACTGCTTTTCCTCAGCAGTTGTTACACTGTACTTAAACTCAGCTCTGTCTAAAGCACAGTGACATGTTGTTCCATTTTAGGTCACTCAGTACCTGTTAGTGACAACCAGGAGAAAAGGATATTAACACTGCAGTCTGTATTTCAGTTCGGCCTGGAATTTGTGCAAATCCCATTTATTGTCTAGCCAGTGCAGCTGAGACTGAGGCTCGGTGAGAAGCCAAGATGTGGGGCGTGTATCAAATATTCTACAGAAATTCTGCCATCTGCAAGAAAGAAACAGGAAAGATGTGGTAGGACACTCTCCAGATTCAAATTCCCCAGCTGTACTATCATCACTTACAGCAAACACCAACACATCGACCCTAATCCACAGGTAGCATAACTCTCCAAAGACAGGCTGAGTCATGTGGTTAAAGGGCACCTTCTTGTTCCTGAGTAATGACACCCTATCAGACTGCCCTCAGCCCTGTAACTGAGGTGGTTACAGGAGATGACAGGAGATGACCATGCCCAGAGAATATCTTAAATTTGTTTTTTGCTTTCTCCTTTCCTCTTCTACTTCTTCTGTGCCTTCATTTCCCGTCTCTTCTGGCTTCTATTCTCACTTGCTCATAAAATAACCTCACAGTTGATATAGTTAACTCTGAAGGTAGGATAACATCTTACTTAAAACAGAACAAGGGCATAAGCTTTCAAGATTTACTGTGTTTGGACAGGCTTCCATGACTGAGGCTGTAGCTCAGTGGCAGAGTGACCTCTTAATTAAAGTTCATTTTTAGAAAAGTGTGGTCCATAGAGGAGTTATGGAATGTGAGGCACAACATGAAATTATGTGCAAAAATTTTAACTTTGAAGCTGGGCATGGTGGTATACTCTGTAATCCCGGCACTCTAGGGGGCAGAGGCAGGGGGATCTCTGTGAGTTCAAGACCTGCGTGGCCTACAAATTGAGTCCAGGACAGCCAAGGATACACAGAGACACCCTGTCTCCAGGGAAAAAAAACAAATGAACAAACCTCTTCATTTTTAAACTATATGCTCAGAAATGATTCACAAATGAATGTTAACCCTTACAGAGCACCAACTGTACTAGGTCTGATTACATTACCTTACTGAATCTTCAACAATCTAACCAGAAAATAGCAAGGACAGAATTAAGCCTTTTGTTTCTTTCTTTTTAATTTTTTTTTTTTTTTTTTTTTTTTTTTGGTCTTTTGAGACAAGGTTTTTTCTGTGTAATAAGCCCTAGCTGTAGACCAGGCTGGTCTTGAACTCACAGAGATCCTCCTGCCTCTACCTCCAGAGTTCTGGGATTAGAGCAATTCAGCACCACACTGGCCTACCTTTTGTTTTTATGTAAACAAAGAATTTTCAGATACGAGAGATATATTTGAGTCCATGGATTTAGGTTAGCATTCTCCATCTTGTCTGCACATCAGAATCTTCTGAGGAAACTGCTTTTTAAATTACATTACCCAGGCCCTATTTAAGAACAATTAAATCAGGCCTCTACAGTTGAGTTGGCTTTTTTCTCAACTTTTTAGAAAAAAAGACAAAAGTAGGCTTCATGGCAGCATTTTCATACACAATTTGCTTCTGTTGATATTCCTTCCCCCTTAGCCTTGAACCCCATAGCCAGTCAGTGAAGTTGCACACCTTTAATCCCAGAACTCAGGAGGCAGAGGCCAGCCTGGTCTACAGAATCCTAGGACAGCCAGGATTACAAAGAGAAATCCTGTCTCAAAAAAAAATAAAAGCAACTCCTCTCTCTTTCCTCCATCTCCCTTTGTACCTATCTACCCCTAGACCCCTCCCCTTTCATCGTTCATGTCACACGTGTTCTATTATCCCCCTCCCCTCCTGAAAATCTCTAGTTCTCCTCTCAAGTCTTTTTAGTTTCATAACCTATGCCCACAATCACTCTCTCTCACACACAAAATACAGAATGCTTCATGAATTTGGATGTCATTCTAGCACATAGGCCTTGCTCATCTCTGTATCATCTCAATTTCAGCATATGTGCTGCCAAAGAGAGTATACATCTAGTTTTCCAAAAAGTACAGCTGATTCCAATATGCAACCTGACCTGATAATCCTTACCCTAAATAAAACCTGTTTGACCTAGCCTCACCTGAACCCAGCTCAATCAGAAGGCTGGGCCCAGGTGGCCCTTAATTCAGAGTGCTAGCTTTCACTTCCTAAGTTCATCTACCTAACCTTTGAGGGCAAACTCTAAAGTCCCAACTCCACATAGTGGTTTTCCAACAGACATTGCCTTCTTTAAAATAGAACCTTGCACTTCCCCTCCTATTAGCCTGAATTAGTTCCTTATGGGACAGGCTCAAATCTTTTCTATCTACCTATTATCCTTAGTGGCCTGGACACTGAGAAAATACCTGGAGTAAAATGTAGTGAGCTGGAATGGAAGACCAGGGGCATAGGAGTCAGTGATCACTTTGTCAAACTCCACTAGAAGCAGGAGGTGGGTTCCCTTGTCACAGTAACACTGGTAAGAATAGTAACATTTAGTGAGTTCTTACCGGTGCCAGGCACTGTGCTAAGCCCTTTCCATGAACTAACTGACGCTTGACTCCACCACCACGTAAAGCAAGTCCTATTACTATTTTTATTAACCAAAATTAGACAAATAACAGCCTGCACCCTTTTCTGGCCTATCTCTGGGCATAAAATATCTAATTTCTTCATCTGTAAGAATAAACCCCGGCAGCACCTAAGTTTCATAACACTACTGTTGCAAACCGGAAGCCTCTCCAGCAGGGCGTGGAGCCCCTCCTCCACCAGGTTTCCCTAGCTTGAGAAAATCCTACTCTTCTTCCTCGCCACTCCCTTGCACGCTCCGGCGCTGGGGTCAGCCAGGGTCTCTCCCCGCCGTCTGCCAATCGCCATGCAGACGTGTTTGTGCGATTCCCCAGCAACACCGGGCAAGATCAGGCAGGGCCCCCCCGGCTCGAGGCTGGCAGCGGCGCAAAGGAGCGGGCCCAGGTGGGTGCCGGAGGCGCAGGGCCCATCCGCCCCGCCCGGTCCCCTCCGCGCCCACGGATCCGGCCGCCGCGTCCCGGGCAGGGGAGAGGGGTGTCCACCGAGCAGGCCCGGACACTCGGCTCCGCCTCGCGCGCTCACAGCGCGTCCCCGCCGTACCTTCCGGCCGCCCCTCCGAGCCCTGCCCGAAAGTTCCGCACTACGCCCTCGCCCAAGGGCCCGCACCGCGATCGCCGGCCAGGCCTGCAGAAAACCGGCTCTACCTGAGCACCGCCTCTTCCGTCTCCAAAGCTGTCAGCTGAGAGGGGCGGATGCTGGCGTGGGAGGGCTCTGCGCAGTCGCCGTGAGTGCCGCTGGCTCCTGCGCGCCCTCCGCAGGCCATGGGCAGCGCTGCAGGCGTCGCCACCAACCTTGCCCGAAAGCTTAAAACGCTCCCAATTTGTATGAATGCAGGTTCTGACCAGCTAATTCTAGTTTTTACCAATCCCTATACGTGAACCTGAAGTAGCTGTCTAACTAGGGGCAGAGACTCCCTTATCAGTGCCAGACATGGGATTCACACCTTGAGGAGGTAAATGCTGCATCCTTCTTCGCTGTTTCCCTTAAGAACTCATCAACTCACTGTGCACATAATGGGAATTGCCGCATTTATTGAGCAGTTGGAGGCATCAAGCACTGTACTCAGTGTCATATGTACATTTTCCTGTTCTTTTCCAAACCTTTTGATTCGGGTTCTGTTTGCTAGTCTCAGTTACACAGAAAATTGACACTCAACTTCACTAAGTTACTAAAAGCCATATGATTATTGACATAGTGAGCAGGATTTAAAATTGCACTTCCTCTTACTTCACAGCATAATCGAAACATTAACTAAAACGGACCGAAGATTTAAATATTAGAGGCAAAACCATAAAATTCTAGGAAGCAAATATGGGGGCAGGGATTTTCAAGGACTCAAAGAAGGCAATAGTTTTTAGATATACAAAGAAACATAAATTAGATTTATAAAAATTAGAAACATGAGGCCAGCCTGGTCTACAGAGTAAATTACAGGACAGCCAAGGCTACACAGAGAAACCCTGTTACAAACAAAACAAAACAAAAAATTAGGAACATTTGTGCTTCAATGGATGCTACTAAGAAAGTGAAAAGACAACCCACACTACAGAAAATATTTTTAAGAGTATACATTTAATGAATACGTATCACTTAAAATATATAACACTTGTGAACCTGAATATGATAGGACTGGGGAGACTAATGCAAGAGGATTGACTGTCATAGGCCAGCTTGGTCTACATGAGAAAGCACTGTCAAACATTGCAAGACCAGTGAAAATAAAAAGAATTGATGAATATATAGAAAAATAAATGGGAACTTTCACACACTGATGATTTGAATGAAAAAATGATAGCCATTTTAGGAAAGTGTGGCTGGTCCTCCGAAAAGTTAAATATAGAATTATGATAATATTCAGCAATTCTACTCTTAGGAATAATACTCAGGAGAACAAAAAAAAAAAAAACCCTATACTTGCATAAACACTTGATCATAAATGTTTATAGCAGCAATGTATGCAAGAGCCAAAAAGTGAAAATTGTGGTATATCCAACAATGAAACATCATTCAGCAATTAAAAATGATATACTGCTACAGGTACATGCTCCAGGATGGATAAACCTGGAAAACATTAGGCCAAGTGAAAAGTCATATATAAAAGGCAACATTGTATATTCTCCCACTTATATGAGGTGTCTGTAGTAAGCAAAGTGGTAGCGAGTAGGTCAGTGGTTGGCAGGAGAATATGGGATGGAACTGTTAGTGTTTTTGAGGGTCAGAACAATGTGGAATTAGTGGTAACCATTTAGTGGATTTATGAGATACCACCGATTATTATTTTTTTTAAGGGCAACTTTTTTAGTACAGGTGAATTATATTTCAATTAAACAAGCGGGGACTTACATAGCTTTGGACCTGACTTTTAAACACAACACAGAAATGTTCTACTCCTGGGAACCATCAAACTAGTGCGTTTCTAATGATCTAATAAGCTCCTTTGCTCTCATTCTGTACCATCTCTACCTCTCCACACACACACACACACACACACACACACACACAAAAGAAAGGAAAGAAAAGAAAAAGTAGATTAAAGTTCTGGGACTCTAAGCCAAGCACACAGGAGTCTTAAGGTCTTATCTAGGTGATATATCCTGGAAGATGGAAGAGATACCAAAGGAAACACATACCCCTTTAAAGATGCAGAGAGAGAAAGGAGAACCTCCAATGAGACCAAATACCTTGAGATCTCTCAGATGTAAAGAGCAAAGTGGTTTAAGAATCAGCTCAAGAGAGTCTCAAGGTTAGAGCTGGGGGTGGATTGTGACATCATGCCATGACCTCACACCAGAAGTCACAGCACTGAGGAATGAAGAGAGTGTTTCAAAGCAGAGTCAATAATTTGATGTTAAAAGCAAATTAAAGACTTAGAATATAGTTTTGAGAAAAAGATTGGCTAGAACCTTTTAATAAATTTTGTATCTTTAGACTCCATGAAAATAGCAGGCTTTTTTCCTTTTTGGTTTCATGTGCCTGGTTAGTTTTTCAAATTGAACTTTTCCCTTGTGTCCAACTCTCTACTCTATTAAGCATTTTATATGCATTACCTCATTTAAAAGCCCAGGACCCCATGACTTAGGTAATTTTGTCTTCCTATTTTATAAAGAAAGAAATCGTGTTACTAGGGTGAAGTGTTCTTCCCAATATTGTTACAATGATTCAGCCAAGATGAGGAGAGATTCCTTGTAGCCTCTCTCCTGTAGCCTGTGAGAGAATTAGAATTTACTGAGAAAAGTAATGCAGAGGAGGAAATAGTTCTGCCCCAAAGCTGTAACATAGAAGGCCCTATGGAATTTAGTTTTACACTCTATGACATAATAAAGCCAGGCATAGTGGCACATGCCTATAATCAATCCCAGCATTTAGGAAGCTCAGGCAAGAGGCCTGCTATGAGTTTGGGGCTAGCCGGGGCTCCATAGTGAAGTGAATCCCAGTCTGTATGGACTACAGAATAAGACCCTATCTCAAAAATAAATAAATAGATAGATAGATAGACAGATTTGCTGCATGATGATAGGTAAAAATAAGAAGCCACAGCTGGCTGTGGTAGTGCTCGCCTTTAATCCCAGCCCTTGGGGAGGCAGAGGCAGAGCAGATCTCTTGTGGGTTTGAGGCTAGCCTGGTTTACCCAGTGAGTCCAGGACAGCCGAGGCTACACATAGAAACCCTGTCTCGAAAAAACCCAAAGGAAAAAAAGAATCCGGAGAGTGGAAAAGACCTAACTCCATCCTCTGTCGGGGTGTGTGTGCAAAGTCAAATGAGTAGACGCAGGGCATGAGTAGAGAGTGGGCGTGAGTTACACAGTGTGGTGGTTACAACAGAGGTCAACAGGCGTTCCACCAGGCCCCACACTTGATGGCCTCCAGTGGGCATCCAGAAACTCATTTCCCAGGCACACAGACTCCATTTCAGGGGCCACCATTCACAGGCATCCCTGAACCAGGCCCTTCACACTTAAACAACAGCAGTATGAAAAGAATAGTTCTGCCCAGCCTCTGAAGAAAACCAGATGCTGCTGACCCCTGCCTAGCGCAGAGGTACCAATGACTTGAATTTTTTTAATTTTTCCAGTTCTGAGCATTTACTTAGGGACTTGCATATGGTACACCAGCATTCTATCACTGTGCTATCCCACGTGGTAAATAAGAAATATCCCTCATTGTATAGTTTTAGGTATTTGAACTCTTGGTCCCCAGCTGGTGGCACTGTTTGGGGAAGTTTAGGCTGTGTGGCTTGCAGGAAGTGTGTCACTGGGGGTGGGATTTAAGACTAATGAACCTTACCTCTTTCCAGTTTATTCTCTCTCTCTCTCTCCCTCTCTCTCACTCAAACATGCAGCTCAAGATATAAGCTCCCAGCTTCCTGCTCCTTCGGGATGCCTGCCACTTGCTGCCTCTGCTCCCAGACACGACGGATTCTTATCCCTCTGTAACCGTAAGCCCAAACAAACTTTCTTCTATAAGTTGACTTGGTCATGGTGTTTCGTCACAGCAACAGAAAGCAACTAAGACAGATGTTAGTACCAGACAGTGGGCTGTTGGCTGTGAAGAACCTGACTTTTTTTTTTTTTGGTGGAATGTGGGAGACTAGAAAAGTGGTTGAATGTTATAAGCTGAGTGTAATAGGCTGTCTTGGGGTCTTGTAAAAGAGTGCTAATGCTGAGAGTAATGAGGACTATGGAGGCTCAGCTCAAGAGATTTTAGAGGGGAATAATATTAGCAGTTGTGCTGGAAGCCATTCCTGTGATATTTTAACAAAGGACGTGGCTGCCTTCTGCCCTTGTCCTAAGAACTTGCCTGAGGCTAAGTTATGCAGCAGTAGACTCATTTCTTTGGTGGAAGCAAATTCAAGACAGTATACTATTGAATCTGTGGTATGGCTATTACTAATGACTACTATACATTTATCCAATAAAAAAGAGCAAGTGAGGCAGAGAGAAATACAAAACAGTTTTAAGAGGAAAAGAATACCAGGAGACTTAATGTTCCAGCCAAGGAGTGTGCTGAAAGAGGTAAAAGACATTAGGGGAAGCCTCAGGCTCTGCACTGGAAGAAAGGGATGGGTGCCCTCAGGGTGATACCGCACCCAGCTAGGATTCCAACACGCAAAAGAGCATAAGTTGTTTTCTGGTCCTAAAACATAGCTAAAGAAAAGCGCTGCCCAGGTGATTCAAATGGACAAGGTCCATCCGAGGTAGCAGCTGACCTTGGCAGTGTCATCTATGTGGTGCTGGCTTTAGAGGCACAAAGGATGCAAGAGTGAAGGAGTTGTGTTTTCCCACAGCATTAAAAGTAAAATAAGACACCCAGTGTCCTGTATCATTGACTCTTGGTGATCACCTGTTCATGTGTATTTGTTTACCAAGTAGGTCTTAAGGGAATCTGAAAACTTGATTGTTTGGTTTTTTGTTTTTTGTTTTTTTGTTGCTTTTTTTTTTTTTTTTTAGTGGAGGTTTCATCCTAAAAACAAAATAAAACAAACAAATCATAAATGGAAGGATGCAAATAACTCTGCTGTGAATAATTAACAGTGCTACCTGTATACTAGGCAGTGTGTACTGGCTGAGCTAAGCATGCAGCAGCCTTTCACACACAGTCATTGTCACGACTGTCATCATCATCCTAGTTGTCACCATCCCTATTTTATTTAGTGAATAATAGGTACATGCACACAGGTACACAAGTATAAGGCCGGAGACATCTGATCTCTTAGAACTGCAGTTACAGGTGCTTATGAGACACCAAACACGGATGTTGGGAACCAGACTTGGTCTTGGATGTTGGGAACCAGACTTGGTCTTCTACAATAGCAATACATGTTCCTAGCCTCTGAGACACCTCTTCAGCCCTTTTAGACCTGTTTTAAAGCTGAGAAGTTGTCTTTTTTTTTCCCCAAGATGAGGATGGAACCCTGGGCCTTGTGCTTACTGGCAAGTGCTCTAACACTGAGCTAAATCCCCAACCCCAAAGCTGAGGAATTGATCATGGAGAAGGTCATTGATTTGCCATTGTCTCCAGCAGGGTCAATGACATAGGCAAGCTATGATGCTGGACAGTAGAAGTCCTGAGTTCACATCATTATCCTCAGCACCATGCTTGGGCCAACTCAACACTTTCCACAAATAAAGTGGTCAATTGGGTGTGTAAGGAAAAATAGTCAGATCACTGGTGTGCCCAGCTTCTTGGATCAGTGCGGTCCAAACAGTCCTGGGTCATCCCACAGTGATATAAAGACGGATCTCTACAGAGGCTTCAGGTGGCTGACAGCACCTGTACTTCTGATGCAAGGTAAATTTTGATTACAATAATAGACACAGAATGATCATGTTTATACTTGCAACCTGGCATTTTACTATTTTTTCCCTTGAATAAGAGTGAAAGGAGTTTTGTAACCTCAAGGTAGCATGGTTCTGTGAGGAGGAAAGAGGGTGAGGTTTAGCAGCAGCTGCCACCATAAATCAGTTTGTGGCAGTTTCTTTTAGAGCTCCAGGCTCAACTCCTAGCTGTCAAAAACTTGTAAAGGGAAGCCCCATGAGAATTTATGTAACGATGGAAAGGCTCATTTTCCTTCCTGCAAGAGTCTTTCTGCAGCAAGGAGAGGATTAAATTGATTAGATTCCATACGAAGAAACACACACACACACACACACACACACAGGGTTCAGAGGGAGGGAAAATGTGGGTCAACTTGAGCTATTTCCTTTGCCCCCTAAAAATTGACCTTGTAAACAGAGAAGAACATGCTGAATTCCATCAGATAAATGAATGGTTGGGTGACTGAATGATTTAATGACTGAGTGTGATCCCGGCTTCCTATGAGCTGGTTCTTTCAGTGTGGGAACAGTTCGATCCCAGGCTGACCCAGAAATGCTGAGTGTATAACAAGGCCAACCAACAGAGTCAGCTTATGAATATTCATGTGCAGATGATGTTCCCAGCCAATGTGTTTGGTTTCTGTGTTTGCTGATACATTTTCAAATTCACTGTGTAGACTAGAATTCTGGGATGTTGGGGGGACGGGAGGAAACTTGTGCTGAAGGTGAATATTATTTCTGGGCAGGACTGTCAAGTAAAAATACTTAGAGCAATATATATAGCAATATATCTATATCTATCTATCTATTTATCTATCTATTCGCCATTTATCTAAAATTCAGATCTAACTGGGCATCCTGTATTTTTATATGCCAAATCTGGCCATCCGTATCTGAGTCAATAATGCTCAGGAAAAGGTTGAGGGCAGTAGCAGGGGACATGCGATACCTGGGAGCCATAGGAAGGAAAGCCGGAAGTGGGGGCCTAACAAGCAGAGAATTGTGCAGAATGTGGAGACAGGACCAGGTGGCTACAGAGGTCAGGTAAAGAGAGAAACACAGGTATTGGGACATAAGGTGACCTGCGTGATGCTGACTCAGGAAGCATCCTCGCTTCCTGGTCAAGCTATAGCGTTGGTTGTAGAACTTGGCTTTATAAGGCTGTTGGTGCTTCTGAGGAACTAATCAGAGGTCCCAGTATAGCTGGAGTGGAGACTGGGTGTATTACCTGTAGAATATTAGAATTGAAGTCTGTAAGCTAGGAGCAGAGACACACCTGTAACCCCAGAACCTGAGAGATTCTGAGGCAGAAAGACCAGGAGTTCAAGACCAGCCTGAGCTACTAAGATCCTGCCTCAAACAATAATAACAACAACAACAACACAAACAAACAGAAGCAGAATTGAAACAAGTAAATTAAGCCAGGCAGTTGTGGCCCATGCCTTTAATCTCAGCACTTGGGAGGCAGAGGCAGGTGGATTTCTGAGTTCAAGACCAGCCTGGTCTACAGAATGAGTTCCAGGACAGCCAAGGCTACACAGAGAAACCCTGTCTCAAAAAGGAAGGAAAGAAGGAAGGAAGGCAGGAAGGAAGGAAGGAAGGAAGGAAGGAAGGAAGGAAGGAAGGAAGGAAGATATAGAAAGGAAGAAGTAAATTAGTACCTTCCCCTCTGAATACTGGGATGAGAGATTGAAAATACCATCAAATCTATTTTTTGCATTTTTCCTGAAATGCAAAAGTTTCCTGAAATGTCACAACTTCTTCAAAAGTCCTACTCATCTTCTACTTCCTTTACAGCCTGTTTTCTCCAGGAGTGTCCTCACCATACCATCTTTAATTTTCATTGTTATTTTTTCCATCTTATTATGTAGACAACATAAATCTCTCCAGGAAAGGGATCCATTCAACCCCCCAAGCCCTGTCCCAATGATCTGAAAGCAGAGGCCTCCTGGAAAGAGTGATAATTGAGATAGAAATAAAGAATCTTCTTTGGGAGACTGGAAAAGGAGAAATGTGAATTTTCTTACCCTGATTCTGGCATGTCACAAAGCTTTCCAAGTCATTCCCTGTGTGGACCCTTTGAGGACTACCACTCTTTTCTAAGACAGAGCACCTTTTCATCTCTTGAAAAGTCCTATATCTTGGCAAGTTTCTCCTTGCAAAGTCCATTTTTCTTTCTGTACTTGTCTAAAAGGAGATGCCATGGTGTGAGATCTGACATTTGTCACCTATCCCAGTAAAGTCCCAAAGTGCCATGCCAGGAGCAGGTGACCCAGAAAAACAAAGTTGAGTCCTCTAGTCAAGACTCCTGGCTGTCTCTCAGAGCCTGGTGGTGGTGGTGGCACACATCTTTAATCCCAGCACTGTGAGTTCGAGGCCAGCTTGGTCTACAAAGTGAGTCCATGACAACCAAGGCTCCACACAGAGAATCCCTGTCTTGAGAAACAAAAACAAACAAACAAAGATTCCTGTCTCTCACTTCAACAAGATCTGTCTCTAAAGGGAAGGTGGCCTTGAATGGTCCAGCCACCTTCCTGAGTGGAGTGATCCTGAGGTCAGTGCTTCCAGGCCTCACTGGAGCTGTCTTAGAGAGCAGTCTCAGGAAAAGACAATCCAGAAAGCCAGATCAGAAATGTCTATGCTGAGTGGGTAGGCTTAGCCTTTATCTGGCTGTCCTGTCAGTGTCCCAAGAGACAATTCTGTATCTTATTAGCATGAGCCCTTGAGGTTCCAAGTGTTCCGAAAAGATCTTTGGTTCGCACCCTTCTCGTCTCACCTCTCAGTTCCTCACTATAGCCAAGGAGTCGCCTCAAGGCTTGGGGGTGGGGTGGGGGGAGTGAGCAATGACAAGCTATCTATCTATCCTCATCTTACAATCTCTAGGACCTGAGGGAGGCTGTGCTCAGCTGTTCCAAACCCATTTCAAATACTACCTCTGCCCCTTCCAAACTTTTTTCAAAATTTAAGGAAATGAAATCTTTCTAGACAAACTGCAGTAACAGCTCCCCTCACCCTATGCCAGGCCGCTGCTAAAGGTCAGCTTCCTCTGGAAGAAGAAAGGAGGGAGAAGAGCAAAATGGAGGCCTTGCTCCCAGCGGCAGGCACCTGTGGACAGTCTGACATCTTGTTTCATAAACCTTCAGAATTTCTGAGGGGTGGCTTAGCTCCAAGTCACCAATGCCAATAAAACAAACACACAGCAAACAAACAAAAGACAAAACAAACAAAAAACAAACAAACAAACCCCGCATTAACACACCTTTCATCTCAGCACTCAGGAGGCAGGGGCAGGCAGATCTCTTGAGTTTGAGGCCAGCCTAGTCTACAGAATGAATTTTGGACAGCCAGGTCTCTGCAGAGAAACCCTGTCTATAAAAACAAAAGCAACAACAAAATCACATATAACAAGCTGTCATATGTTACAGGTAGCATGCACCTGTAATCTCAATGCTCAAGAGGCAGAGGCAGGAGGACCAGGAATTCAAGGCCGTCCTTTCCCTCAGCTGAATGAAACCCTGTCTCAAAAAAGAACCGAAAACCAAAACAAACAATAAGAGCAAAACACATGTGCAATATAAATTCAAAGACTCATGATGTGAGCTCATATTTTGTACTCACGCTCATAACACACATAGGCATGCATGAGCACCTGTATTGATTAATATATATATATATGTATGTATATATATATATAATTATGTATGGCAATGCTATATATGCACAGCCATTTCTTTTCAAAAATATAAATAACACACATAAACTCATCAACTCCATTCTTCTGGGCATGGGTTATCTTTTGCTCTTGTTGCTATTTTGAGACAGGGTCATCACATGTAGCTCAGGCTGTCGTCCAACTTGGTACATAGTGGAGAATGACATTGAACTCCTCATCATTTTGCCTCTAACTCCCAAGTGCCACCACACCCAGGTTGGGTCGTCTGTTAAGAGATGGGTTTGTGGTATCTTTTCTGGTTGTGTTCCTCTGTGCAGCATAGCTCTATGAACCCTCCCAGGTTGGTTACTGTCCCTTGTGCTTCTGTTTTGTTCTCTGCCTTTGGCCACCAGATGGCATTCTGGAAACATTCCCATTCTGGAAGCATTTTCTGCATCTAGGCTCTCTCCTGCAGACTCTCAGCTGGCCTCCCCTCTCTCTGGCCTTCCCGGCTGCAGCAGAAGATGCTTTCTGGAAGACAAATCTGTAAGACCTCGGACAAGTTTCCTCCCTGTGTTCGTCTCTTTAGCCTGATGATTTGGCTGTGGGGCTGAAACAAGAGGACGTAGGTAAATCACTCAGGAGAGAGGATGCCAAGTCATTGCTGATCTCATCGTCCTGTTCAGAGCTTTCTCAAAGCTCCTCCAGCCTCCAGAACAAGTTTTAGGTCCTTCCTAGGAGAACCTTTCATTATCAAGTGATCCCGGTCCCATCTTCCTTCTTCTGTACACATATACCCTCCAGATTCAGTATATGGAAGGAAGCAGTTTGTCTACTTTGTAGTTTCTACCCAGTCTGCCTCTTTGGCTTGCCTGGCCTTTCTCTGCTCGTCCCCTTGCCCTAGTGAACTATTACTGTCCACAAAGGGATCACTGAGCACCTGCCCCGAGGCCCTGCTGCTGACTCTCAGGCCACAGGCCACAGGCCACAGTGCCTGCACTGGCCTCACTTTTTCATTTCCCCTACTTCCGCATTGACCGTAAGTCCTTGGGGTTCATGGTCTCTTCACTGCCTGGTGCACTAGTAATGATGAATAAGGGTCAAGCAGTGAAGTTGTCAGAGAGCAATGAACACCTACTGTGTTCCTGTGCTCTGAGGGGACCACATGGCTCCCATTGTAGGATAAGCTTTATCTTGCCCACTCAGAGCTAAGAGAGACCAGACTAGGGGAAGGGGGGGGAGGAAAAAGCAGAGAGGTAAATGCATAAAATATTTCATATTTGCATATGAGCCATTAAACCTGCAAGATGAAAGAGAAAATGGTGGTCTCTGCCTGCTGAGTATATTCTGCCTGGCCCCATGTCCAGGCCTTTGTGTGTATCACTTTCTTCATCCCTAACTATACATTATAAGATAGATGACAACACACTGTCAGAGAAGGAAACTCAAGAGGCTCGAGCCACCTGTGCTCTGTCTGTGAGGGTCCAGAGGTCAGCAAAGCTGTGCCATAGGAAATGGCCCCCTTAGTGGATTCAGTGAGATAGTTGAACAGGCTCCATGAGTGAAATGCAGGATGGAAGGAAAGAAAGGGCAGGGGGAAGGGGAGGGAGTGCACCTGGCTAACTCTCAGCCACCCCAGGCCTGCCTGCCATGGTCTCCATGCCAACAAACCCTGAGTGGTGTCACTGTGTCCAAATGGGACATCTCTGGCCCCAAGGACTCAGCAGCAGACACCCATCTCTGGGAAGCTGACCTTAATTTCCACCATCTCAAACCTTTACAGACCTCCAGAATAAACCTACATAAGGCTAGGGCATAAGGCTGGAAGAATATTGGAGGCAGCATACCGAGGAAAACAGAAGGCCATGCAGGCCTCCTTCCCCCTCTGCCTTCCTGCACCTCGCCCAAGTGAGAAGGTGAATGGGAGGGAGATCTCACCTTAAGTCCCTGGGTGGGAGTGGAGGCATGGAACAGGCCGCTGCTGTTTGTAGGACTCACATAAACAAAAGTGGGTTGAGAAGAATTGGAGGAAGGGAGGAAAAGACAGATGAAAGGGAGAGGAAGGTGTGGGAGAAGGAAATGTGAAGAGTTTGAGACAGAGGAAGGGAGGATGGGGGTTCCCCAGACTGGGACTCAAGTTGGACCAGATGCAGAGAACAATGGATCTCAAGGATCTCAGGAAGGGAAGGGGGGAGGGAGCCTTGTTGTCAAACCAGACGGGTCCTTACAGCTTCTGGTAGAGCCATGGGCACCCTCTGGGGTCAATGTGTACAAAAATTACCCCATGGCCAAAACTCCAGCCACAGGTTAAGAGAAGCTGTGCTGACTACAATACCCTTACCCAAGCAACATTATTGTTTGTGATTTGGGACCGGGACCAGGCCAAGGGATTTTATACCTTGTTTCATCCAATCCTTACCATTTCCTTCAGTGAAGACAACTATTCCGTTCCCCACCCCCCCACTGAAGATGAAGGAAGAGAAGCACAGAGAGGTCAAGTCGTTTGTCCCAGAAGACCCAGCTGATGCCTTGCAAAGTCAGCATTTGAAACCACGCCACTTAGCTCCTGTGGCTGTTCTACTAATCATAGCTGCTTTTCAGAGAGACAAACACTGGGGCCAAGTTGAGGCTGAGAGTCAAACAAGTGTAGGAAAAAGACTGAGGCAGAAGGTAGAAGATTGCGGGCAGGAAAGCGAAAAAGGAAATGAGAAAGAGAGATGCGGAGCCTGACAGGCCCTAGAGGGATAGCAGTATAGGTCAAGTTCTTTGCTCACTTGGCTACTCAGTGACTCCCTGTCCCTCATTGGCTGCCTTGATGCATGGACAGCACCTTCTCACCCAGCCTGTCCCGGGAGCCCTGGCCTCATCCTCTTCAGCAACAGGCCCCTCTCTGCCTCACAGGAAATGCTCTTTCTCTAATTGCCATTGAAACTCACAGCCCTCCCTTTTCCTGTAGGTGGGGTTTCCATAGGAAAAAGCTGCTTCTCTGCTTCCCCAGCCTAGTAACTGTTTGGAAGTCGGCTCCCTACATCCTGCTTTACTAGGTCAAGTCTCTCTCAGACCGGTACTTGCCCATCACTGCTAAGTGGACCAGCTGGTGCTGCTGTGGAGCAGGGATCTCTTCAAGTAATTCATCTGTTTGGTGACCTCTCCGATCACTTGTCACGAAGATGGCCTTGCTTGGGAATCCTGCTTCTTTCAGCAGGATTATTATGGATTATTCTAATTATGGGAAAAAGTTGTACCAGCAGGTCTGAAGTGGAAGATCCAGGCTGACCGAGCCGTTCAGGAACCACTGGGGGCCACGTCCTGCCTTTGAAGAGCTCCAGTGGGTCAAGTCGAGCCCTCCCTGGGGTAAGCATGATGCTACTTCTGCTTTTCCTGCTAGGGCTCCTGGGGCCTGGAAGCTACTTGTTCCTTTCAGGGGGTTGTCAGGAGGTGGCCACTCTCACAGTGAAATTCCAAGTAACAGAGGAAGTGCAGCCTGGCACGGTGATAGGGAAACTGTCCCAAGAACTGGGAGTGGAGGAGAGGCGTGGGAAGGCGGGAGATGCCTTCCAGATCCTACAGCTGCCTCAGGCACTGCCTATTCAGATGAACTCTGAGGATGGCCTGCTCAGCACTTCCAGCCGGCTGGATCGGGAGAGGCTATGCCGGCAGCAGGAGCCCTGCCTGGTGTCCTTTGACGTGCTGGCCACAGGGGCCCTGATCCATGTGGAGATTCAGGTGCTGGACATCAACGACCACCAGCCAGAGTTTCCCAAAGGTGAACAGGAGCTGGAAATCTCTGAGAGTGCCTCTCTGCAAACACGAATCCCCTTGGACAGAGCCCTTGACCAAGACACTGGTCCTAACAGCTTGTATTCCTACTTCCTGTCTCCCAGTGAACATTTTGCCTTGGAGGTTATTGTGGGGCCGGATGAGACAAAACATGCGGAACTTGTGGTGGTGAAGGAGTTGGACCGGGAAGTCCACTCATTTTTTGAGCTGGTGCTGACTGCCCATGACAATGGGAATCCCCCTAAGTCAGGCACCAGCGTGGTCAAAGTCAATGTCCTGGATTCCAATGACAATAGTCCGGTGTTTGCTGAGAGTTCACTAGCACTAGAAATCCCAGAAGACACTGCCCCTGGCACTCTTCTCATAAACCTGACCGCTACGGACCCAGACCAAGGACCCAATGGGGAGGTAGAGTTCTTCTTTGGCAAGCACGTGTCCCCAGAGGTGATGAACACCTTTGGTGTAGATGCCAAGACAGGCCAGATCATTCTGAGCCAACCCCTAGACTATGAAAAGAATCCTGCCTATGAGGTGAATATCCAGGCAAGGGACCTGGGTCCCAATTCCATCCCCGGCCATTGCAAAGTTCTCATTAAGGTTCTGGATGTCAATGACAATGCTCCAAGCATCCACATCACGTGGGCCTTCCACATGCCGCTGGTGTCAGAAGATCTTCCCAGGGACAGTTTCATTGCTCTCATCACTGCGAATGACTTGGACTCAGGAAACAATGGTCTTGTCCACTGTTGGCTGAAACAAGAGCTGGGCCACTTCAGGCTGAAAAGGACTAATGGCAACACGTACATGCTGCTTACCAATGCCACACTGGACAGAGAGCAGTGGCCCATCTACACTCTCACTGTGTTCGCCCAAGACCAAGGACCCCAGCCTTTATCAGCTGAGCAGGAGCTCCGAATTCAGGTCAGTGATGTCAATGACAATGCCCCTGTGTTTGAGAAGAGCCGGTACGAGGTCTCCACCTGGGAAAACAACCCACCCTCTCTTCATCTCATCACCCTCAAAGCTCACGATGCTGACTTGGGCAGTAATGGAAAAGTGTCATACCGTATCAAGAACTCCCCCGTTTCTCACTTAGTGATTATTGACTCTGAAACAGGAGAAGTCACTGCTCAGAAGTCACTGGACTATGAACAGATGGCAGGCTTCGAGTTCCAGGTGATAGCAGAGGACGGAGGGCAACCCCAGCTGGCATCCAGCATCTCGGTGTGGGTTAGCCTCTTGGATGCCAATGATAATGCCCCAGAAGTGATTCAGCCTGTGCTAAGTGAAGGCAAAGCCACTCTGTCAGTGCTTGTGAACGCCTCCACGGGCCACCTTCTGTTGCCCATCAACAATCCTAGTGGCTTAGGCACTGGTACACCACCAATGGTTACCCACAGCCCCTGGTCCTTCCTTTTGGTAACAATTGTGGCAAGAGATGCTGACTCAGAGGCCAATGGGGAGCTCCTCTACAGCATTCGAAGTGGGAATGATGCTCACCTCTTTGTCCTCAGCCCTACCTTAGGGCAGCTCTTCATTAATGTCACCAATGCCAGCAGCCTAATTGGGAGTCAGTGGGACCTGGGGATAGCAGTAGAGGACCGGGGCAGCCCCTCCTTGCAGACCCAAATTCTGTTGACGGTCATGTTTGTCACCAGTGTGGACCACCTCAGGGACTCTGCTCATAAGCCTGGGGTCCTGAGCACGCCAGCGCTGGCCATGATCTGCCTGGCTGTACTGCTGGCCATCTTTGGGCTGATCTTGGCTCTGTTTGTGTCCATCTGCCGGACAGAGAAAAAGGATAATAGGGCCTACAACTGTCGTGAAGCTGAGTCCATGTACCGCCACCAGCCCAAAAGGCCCCAGAAACACATTCAGAAGGCAGATATCCACCTGGTGCCTGTGCTCAGGACCCAGGAGGATGAGACTGATGAACTTAGGCCATCTCACAAGGATACCAGTAAGGAGGCACTGATGGAGGCAGGCTGGGACTCCTGCCTGCAGGCACCCTTCCACCTCACACCAACCCTATACAGGACCCTGCGTAACCAAGGCAACCAGGGAGCACCAGCTGAGAGCCAGGAGGTACTACAGGACACATTCAACTTTCTTTTCAACCATCCCAGACAGAGGAACGCCTCCCGAGAGAACCTAAGCCTTCCTGAGGCCTCACTTGCCCTAGGCCAGCCACACTCGAGGCCTCCAAAGGTGCCTGGCAGCCCCATCGCCAGGCTGGCTGGAGACCAAGGCAGTGAGAAAGGCCCACAGAGCCCGCCAGCCTCCTTGGCTACCCTGAGAAGACAGCGGAATCTCAATGACAAAGTGTCTCCTGAGGGAGAGTCTGGTCCGCATCAGATTCTGAGGAGCCTGGTCCGGCTATCTGTGGCTGCTTTTGCGGAACGGAACCCTGTGGAGGAGCTCGCTGGGGATTCTCCTCCTGTCCAGGTACCTCTGGCATGGGCAAGCTCTTTTTCTGGTGATCGCAGAAGCATTAGGGCCCCCCCCCCAGGACATTAGACACCCTCATTTTTCATATTCATCCTTAGATTCTCCCAGAACATTGTGTTGCAGAAGTTATGGGCACAGTGGCGGAGGTGAACAGATCTTAACTGTCTGGTCCTGGACTAATTTTTTGTTCCTGAGTCTCCATTTCCTTATTGGTGAAGTAGGTATGGCAGTGAGAAGTATGTGCCTTGTGGAGTTGTCCTGAGGTGCAGCCAGCTAGTTCCTGTAAAGTGCTTATACACGTTTGGCACATGCAGACACACAGCAAAGTGTAGTGACTAGGAATAAAACCTGTGAGTAAGGTTGCCTGGGTTCAAATCCTGGCTCTACCTCTTCCACCTGTGGCTCATAGAGAAGTTACAGCTCAACTGTTGAAGGTCTCCACTTTACCAACGTCTTCCTCCCAAGTCTACATAAAAACAAAACGAATCAGTAGTGGCAGCAACTCCTGGACAGCTGTGTCTGTGTGGCCTGTAGCACAGCCTCAGCAAATGAGTGCTGTCACCTCCATCCCTTCTACAAAGCTGCTTCATCTTGGCTAGGCAACCTTTCTGTGAAGTAGTCAGGCCTGGGTACCACTGTCCCAGGCTCCAGGGGCTGCATTTGACTGGCCTGAGACCCCCCAAAGCTTACCAACTGGGTCCACAGAACGAGACAGTAGAAACAACCCTGCTAGTTAAGCAGATCCAAGTTCAAACAGAGCAACTTAGAACTGTAGTCTACAGAGAATAACCTGTGACTCTGGAGTCTCGTTTTCTTCATCTACAGAATGGGACTCAGAAAGCTAAACTTGGTCTCAATTGTCCTAAAGGGAGGAGTAATGGAATGATGAGGGACAGTGTGTTTCATGTCTCTGTATTAACACAAACAGGAGTTCTCCTCAGGGATAGTGCTTAACATATCCTTAACTGCGTCTCTGACATCCAGAAAGCCATCCTGTGCTAGCCTGTGCATCAGAGACATACTTCTATGTCAATCAGCTCAGGTTTCTCATGGAGCAAAGACACAGCTTCCTTCGAAACCCCGCTTCCCAGGAAACCGCCTGGAGATGGCTTAGCTATTCTCTTAGGGATCCTACCCTGGGGTCCCCTGCAAACCCAGAGGGACTTACAGCCAACCACATCATTCATTCACCCAGCTGCCTTTATTTTTTAATTTATTTATATATATGAGTGTTTCATTCGCATGTATGCCTAAGACAGAAGAGGACATCAGATCCTCTTATAGATGGTTGTGAGTCACCACATGGGTACTGGGAATTGAACTCAAGACCTCTGGAAGATCAGCCAGTGCTCTTAACCACTGAGCCATCTCTCCAGCCCAGCCATTTGCCTTTCGAATGAATTCTTATGCCATGCCAGTGGACATAACTATAGAGAACAGACAGTCTGCATGACACACTGAAGTGATGGATAGAAAGGTACCCATTTGGAATCAGTTGGAGGGTGAGAGCAAGATGCCCAAGGCCCAGGTCTTTTTTGACAGTTCAGCCCCACAATAAAGTGAGATATGAGTTCAAGTTCCAGGCCTTGTTGCTGCGAGGACTGCAAAGCTCAGGTTCCATCTCTACAAAATGCATGGGATGATGTCTTCTTCCTGCCACTGTTGGGTTGCACAGATGAGGTAGCTGTCACCAGGTAATTACTAAGCGCTACCACAGGCTCTATCAACAAGTGATTCACACACCTCAGCTCATTTAAATATCACAAGCACCACGTGACCTCCGTCTCATTATTATTCTCCTACTGCTGAGGAAACTGAGGCTCAGAATCCAAAAGTGACTTCTCTAGGGTCATGGAGGTGGGAGGTAAGGCAGGAACAGATTTAGAATGTGAGCCTGAGTCCAACTCCAGAGTTTGGGTTCCAACTATGAAGCGACTCAATGGCAGGATGCAGCCCTGGGCGTGGCCTTTAGGTTGCATTTACTGACTGTCACTTGGGTAAAAGGTAGCAGGTGCCTGCCTTGTAAAGGCTTTTGAGCCTGGTAGGGAGGCAGGATCTACCTGAGAAAGGCTATGGGATTCTGATTCTCCCAAGTCACAATGAAACAGTCCTGGCCATCCGGAAGCAGCATTTTTAGACGTTACATCCCTGATGAGTCTGCAGAACATTTTTAGTATTAACATATCTAATTAACACTGACAACGCTATAGAGAGTGCAGACCCACTTCAGACGATCTGTCTGAACATTCCCAAGCCACTGACCCTGAAGGAGAGCTCAGTCTGTCAAGACTAGGTCGGCTTCTTCTACAGTACCTTAGGGTGTGGGGCTGATAGCTAGACAATCCACACTTCTCCTACCTGCTGAAACCCTATCATTTTTCTGGTCTTCAAGAACCCTCAACAGAAGCTGTCTTCTCTTGATGTCTAGACCCCCCCCAGTCTCTGGCGGAATTCCTGTGGAACCGTAGGTCTCAGCAAGAGACCTGGCACACAGCCAGAATTAAAAAAAAAGTGTTTGCTAAATTGCCTGAAAGCCAGGTTTTGTGACGCATGCCTGTAGTTCCAGCCCTCAGGACTAGGCTAAGGCAAGAGTTCAAGGCTAGCCTGCACAGCATAGTAAGATCCTGTCTCAAAGGACAAGGAAGCAAATGGACAACTTTCATAGCAGTACCTCCCTACTTCCTGCCTACTCCAAAATAGGTTTCAGACCTCTGCTCCTACAGACCTCGCCCCTTCCTTCCCAACACTCAGATAGTCTCTGTCACCCCTTTCCTAGCCTTCCTTGTAAACCATGAGCTTCCAAAGACAACAGGGGATCCCCTTCTATGCCTGGCACAAAAAAATGCTTTTAAATACATGGCCATTGATTGACAGGGTGAGTAAGTGAATTGGTTAAATGACACCATTTCTTCCCTCTACAATGCAGTCTTAACACACTGCCCATACAAACTGGCCAGAAGGCTTGAATACTGCTCGCAGGGGAAAATAACTAGAAGATAACCCTCATCAAAATAACAACTGTAAGATCAGGAAATGCCTCTTTCGCTCCAACCCTCCAAGTCCACCAGCCGCTCTAGCTTGTGGGGATCACTCCAAGGGTCTCCATGCTGTCTCCTTCAGCTGCCCAGGTCCCTTACTCAGTCACACAGGTCCATTCCCCCGCCCCCTATCTGATCACAGAAGCATCTGAAGCCAGAGGAAAAACTATAAAAAGAAAGCAGCAGCCTTGAGGGAAACATCCGGCGAGGAAGCGTGCACGGTCGGAATTGTGTGGAGTCAACAGATTTTTCCTGTCTTGTAGCAAATCTCCCAGCTGCTGTCCTTGCTGCATCAGGGCCAATTCCAGCCCAAACCAAACCACCGAGGAAATAAATACTCGGCCAAGCCCGGCAGCAGCAGGTAAGCAGCGCGCAGCACCCACGGCACAGTCTCCTACGGGCCCCTAGGCCGCCTCCCTACAGCCTTGGTGAGGTGTGGAAGGGCGAGGACACCCTAGGAACCCAGCCCAGGGGGTACTTGAGGCAGACAGCACCCATCCCCCACTCCGGAAGCTCCATCCTGGGGCCACTGTATTTATGATATTTACAGGTTTCCATGTCGCTAAGGAAATTACCTCATCTCTTGCCTCTGTCTGTCCCCTGGTTACTTGAATGGTTTGAAACCTGTAACTTTTACCTTCTTTCTCTTGGCCTACAAACACACTTCTATAAGAAGGTAGATGTGAGGGTGTGGTCCTCAGGACAGTCCTGGAGTTGAAGAAACCTGAAGGGGATATCAAATCCTGTTCTTCACTGCACATGGAAAAACATTTTCTTTCTGCAGGCTCAACATTTGGGTCTGTGGAAATAAAATGGCAATAGGCCAATGAAGAGGTGGAAAGCCATAACATTTTTTTAAAATTATTTTACATTTGTTTATTTTGCATATGAGTGGGTGGGCGTTTACATGTGGAGGATAGAGGAAAACACGTGGGTGTCTGCTTTCTCTTTCCATCGTATAGGTCCTAAGGATTGAACTCTAGTCACTGGGTTTGGTGGCTAGTACCCTTAGCCATTGAGGCATCTATCTCATCTAAATAATAAATTTTTTTTTAAATCATAGTTTTATACAACATAAAAGCCTTTAGTTGAAGATTCAAAGACCCATTTTAAAGGTTGGGTTCAGCTGGGTTGCAGGAATACCTGTGAAAATATAAGTGGATAAAAAGGATATGAGCAAATTGAAATTTAGATGGGGGGCTCCCATCAAGGCCTACCTGCATAGCTTTTTGACTGTTTCACCAAGCATTCCTTGCTTCCAAGTATGGGCTAGGTGCTTTTTGGAATGAGGGACTTAGAACCTGTGATCAAGCTAGCCAAGTCAGAGAGTTTTTTTTATTGCCGGCTCTTACGCAGAAAGTGAGGGGGAGGTTCAGGTCGTGTTTTTAGGCTCTCTGGTTGGCTTTGGAGGAAAGTTCTAGTTTCTATGACCTACTTGGGAAAGAAGTTCTAGATTGCTATCCACTTGCCTGGGGGTGGGAGCCCAGGGATAGGAGGTCAGAGGGGCAGCTTTAAAGGCCCTCCCTCTTTGGCATGCTTACCGGAGCCGTGACAGTACTCACATTCCAGAGTCACGGGTCTGGATTTGAATTCTTGCTTAATTGTTTCGACCATGGGATCCTTAGACAAGCTGCAGAAATCTTCTCGTCGGTAAAATGGGAATGACTCCTCTACGTGGGCCTGAGGGGTTCCAGTGAGTGAGTGCCTGTGTCCCAACGAGCGCCTTGCACAGGGCAAGGCCTGGCTTAGGGTAGTTGTCGCTGATACCCACAGCTTGCTGCCTTCCGCTGATCTTAATAGCAGCAGAAACGGTCACAGTAGAAAATGAGGATAAACCAGTTAGGACTCTCGGGCCTTAGAGACCCTCTGGAAGACTTCTGCCCTGTAGAAATAGGGTCTATCCTGAACGACTGTGAGAGGTCGTGAGCATCAGTGAGACATGCGGCCCCCAGGTTAAGCCGGGAAGCTGGGGTGCAGGTGTAGGTACGAGCGATTTAAGGATGCCCTGTCCAGTTGTGTCCCTCACATCCTTTGCTCTGGGGCGTGGCTTAAGGAAGAAAGCCACAGTCACTCATTCCACAGTGTTTACCCAACACCCAGCGTGTGCCACCCCACCTTCTGAGCACTCCACAGGAGAACAAGGAGGAAGGACTGCAAAAAAGCCCTGCCTGGCTGGTGCTGTGTGGATCACAAAGCTGACTGAAGAACTTTACTGCAGGCCACCCGGTACCACACCCATCCAAGTTGTGAGGGTCCAATAGTGAGCAACATTCCCAATGGCTTCCTGTCTCTTCTGGATGCCTCCTATTTACCCTGTTGCCGGGCACTGTGCTAAACCTTTTACCTCCGGAGTCTCATTTTATAAAACCCTGTGACAGTTACTATATACTACTCCCATCTCGTAGTAGAGGAAAGAGTCACAGGAAGGCTGAGAACGTGAGACACAGTTCACCCTGACACGGTAAACCAGGCTCTGCACCAGTTCCCTGTGGAGACGACAACGCTGCTGTGAACAGACAGGTACGTGGGGATTCCTCGCTTGAAACCTGGTTGGGTTTTTTTTTTCCCCTCAGGGCCACCATCCCAGACACAGACGGCCTAGGCGTCAGGCCTGGTGGCCAAGCAGAACCTGACTTGGAAGAAGGGCCCTTGAGCCCCGAGGAGGACCTTTCTGTGAAGCGACTTCTAGAAGAAGAGCTGTGTAGCTTGTTGGACCCCCATACAGGTAAGGGATGCCCCGGAGTCCTCATAGTGCTGTCTCTGTGTCCATCGCCTTCCAGTGCACCCAGGCTCCAGAGTTCTGCTGCAATCTACTTCGAAGACGGGCATGGCCAGTGTTTCAGTTCCCCTGAAGAAAGTGGTTATTTCTGTCTGTGTATTTAGTTATGTGGTGGTATGTTGACGTTAGCTATTTAAGATGGTTTGGTTATTTAAGACGGGGTTTCACTATGTCAATATGTAGCCCAGGCTGACCTTGAATTCTTCAAAATTCTTCTGCCTCAACTCCCCAAGTGCTGGGATTAATAGGCAAGAGCCACCATGCCTAGCTTTCCTTTGTTTAATTCCCAGGCTTTATTTATTTATTTTTTAAATATGTATCTATTGGTGTTCTGTCTGCACATTCGTCTGTGTGAGGGTGTTGAATTCCTTGGAACTGGAGTTCCAGAAAGTGATAAGCTGCCATATAGGTGCTGGGAATTGAACCCAGGTCCTCTGGAAAAGCAGCCAGTGCTCTTAACCACTGAGCCATCTCTCCAGCCTCCAGGTTCAACTTTTTAAAGAAAAAAAAAAATCATTGATAAGAACAATAAACAGACTGGAGAGGTGGTTTAGTGACTAAGAACCCTGGCTGCTCTTCCAGAGGACCTCAGTTCATTTCCTAGCACCCACATGGCAGCTCACAACCACCTGGAACTCTAGTTCCAGGGGATCTGACACCCTCTTCTGAACCTCACAGGTACTAGGTACACATATGGTACACAGACAGATATGCAGTCAAAACACTCATATATATATGTATATATATATATGTATATATATATGTATACATGTATGTATATGTATATAAATATAGAATAAATAAATCTTTTTAAAATTAAAAAAGGACTAACATAGCACTAGGCTTGACTTAGTGTCATTGCTGAGTAAGCGATGTGCCAGGCACCGGGAAAGCCTGCACGAAGTCCTCCGGAAGTAGGTGATGTCAAGTGCAATATACAGGTGAACACCACTCGGCAAGTAAGCAGGCTGCCAGCGTCTCCTCCTCCTGGCTGGGGTGCCCAAACCTCGGCAGCATCGACATAACTGCACCATTGCCTTTGGCGTATTTAAATAACTTTTTCCTCCAGAAACGAGACAACTCCTTAGTGTGTTAATTGAAGCTAAAGAATGTTTTTTATATATAGAAAACAATTAGTTTTGGTTTGGTAGAGTGTTCCTGGGTTGATTCCCGAGAACCATATTAAATGGGCCTGTTGATACATTCCTGTAATCCCGGAATTTGGGAGTGGAGGCAGGAGGGTCAGAAGCTCAGATCCTCCTCAGTCACAGCATGAATTCTGGTCTAGTCTGGACCAGAAAATCCTGTAAAAAGCAGAACAAGAGGAGGAGAAAGAAGAAAGGGAAGGAGGAGGGAAAAGACAAAGAAGAGGAGGAAAGCAAAGCAATTACTTTTAACAATTACTTTTAGTGCAGACCTTTAATCCCAGCGCTTGGGAGGCAGAGAGGCAGGTGGATCTGTTAGTTTGAGGCCAGCCTGGCCTACAGAGTGAGTTCCAGGATAGCTAGGGCTACATAGAGAAACCCTGTCTTAAAAAACAAAACAAAAGACAAACAAAAAACAAATAATATGAATTTTCATGCAAGATTCTGCCAGCCGAACACCCTGAGTGGCATCTGGTTTGCCTCCTTCTTGGGACCCACTCTCTCCCTGGGCATCTCATCCTCTTCCTGCAGCTGATTTACTTCTCTCATGTTCTGTCTGGATGCAAAGCATTCCAGGTTTTGCCCTGGAATGGGGGCTAAAGACCATAACTAGCATTGACCGAGTGCTTTTTAAGTGCAAGTCACCTATTGTAAATTTCTCTGGAGAAAATATGAAGAGAACGGGGCTATTCTTTATCCCCATTTCATAAAGGAAAAAAAAAAAAGCTGAGGGTCAGGAGTGTTTAATAATTTGCCCAGGGTCATGCGGCTAATAGCTATTAACATAGGCAATATGGCTCTAAATTTCAGAGCTCTGCTGTTCAATATGATAGCCACTGGCCACTTATGGCTATTTAAGTTTAAATGAAGTGAAATTAAATAAAATGAAATATCGAGTCCTTAGTCACACCAGCTACACTTCAAGGGCTTAGCACCCACGTGCAGATGGTGGTCAGCTATCATTGAATTCTACCACTGACCAGCTGTGGCTGGAACCCATGGGCTCACTCAATCCTTGACCTGTCCTGCCTCCCCACAGCCCAGAAAGCACTTGGCAAAGTGACTCTGGAAGAAGGAAAAGGGGTTGGGAAAGACTTTGCTATCCAAGAACTGGATGGATGTACTTAGGACTGGGGACTTGGTGATTAGATTTAAAAACACAACAAAAACTATGTGAAGATGTGAGCATAATGGGGCTGATATGACTCAGTGGGTGACATGCTTACCATAAGTTTGAGGACCTAAGTTTGGATCCCTGAAACCCATGTAAAAGCCAGGTGTGACAGTGTGCCTCTGTAATCTCAGTGCTGGGGAGGCAAAGACTGGAGGATCCCTGAAGTTTGTTGACCAGCCAGCCCAGCTGAACTGTGAGCTTTAGGTTTAGTGAGAGAATCTGTCTCAAAAAATAAGTTGTAAGTCAGGTTTAGTGGTGTATGCCTTTAATTCCAGTTCTCAAAAAGTAGAGTCAGGTGATGCCTGTGAGTCTGAGACTTGCTTGGTCTACATAAAGAGTTCCAGACCAAATTGGGCTACAAAGCAAGAACTCACTTCAAAAAAAGAAAGAAAGAGAGACAGAGAAAGAAAGAAGGAAAAAGAAAGAAAGAAAATGGAATGAGACATCTGATGTTGATTATGGTAGTCTACACATACATACACACACACACACACACACACACTGATGAATATTGAACTCCCTGATGACATGAACTCCCTGAATTCATATTGGAGGTTGCACAGTAAACTCATCTCTCTCTATTTCTTAATAGAGATTTGGCGCTCTCTCTCTCTTGTTTGGCCTTTGCTTTGGGAACAATTCAAGTTTGTTTGTTCTTATTTGAGAAAGAGTCTTATGTAGCCCTAGCAGACCTAGTACTCTGGGTGAAGCCTATTCTAATTCTGGAACTCCCAGCAATCTTCCTGTCTCAGCCTCCTGAGTGCTGGGAAAGCAGGCTTGTGTCAGCACATCCAGCCTTTAGAATTATTATTTGGGACAGAATTTTTTGTTGGAGAAATGAGAAAAGAAATGTTGAGGTGGCATGAGAATCTAGGGGACAATTTTTTTAAAGCCTCAAATACCAGGCTGTTGCTGACGCTGCCACCGCCCTGTCCCTTTCTCAGGACAATCCTCAGGCAAGCAGCCCCTTTTCAGCTGGACACTAGACCAGGATTTCCTGCCTTTGGAAGAATTACAGTGTGAGGGGGGAGGTGACAGGGGCCTCATAGCGACAGTGCAGGCCCTGGCAGCCCTGGGAATTCCAGAGGCGGATGCCAGGAGCCTCCAGGAGCAAGAATAGCATGCCAGAGAGTAGGTAGTGTTGGGAACTACCAGGGACTTCAAAGTCACCAGACCTGGGTCTAGGTTACCTCATGGACAAGACTTCTTTGAGGGTCAGTTTCCTCATCCTTAAAAAGGAGCTAAGACCCTTGACCTCACATGCCTGAGTAGGTGAAATGAGATAGAGAGGCAATTTCTTGGCATGTGAGCAGTTACTAAGTGGTCATTATTATTTCTTTCCTTTCTTGTTTCTTTGTTTTTGAGATAGCTTCTCATTATGCAGCCCTGGCTCTCCTGGAACTTAAAGCACAGATGAGGCTGGCCTCAAATTTGTGGCTCTCTTGCCTCAGTTTCCCAGGTGCTAGGATGCAGATGTCTTCCTCCCTACCAGGCTGAAACAGGCTAATTCTGTCTGTCCTCATGCTCCTCCTAACTTAGCTCTTCCAGCTGCTTTGGTCAGCAGCTTTCCTGCCCAGGGAACTTGCCTGTCAAGGCCTCTTCCGTCCGGTCCCCCTCTCACCGTAGTGTGTCCCTCACCGTTTCCCTTTCCTTCTTTGTCCACTGCTCTTGCTCTGCTTACAGCCCCACCCCACCCTGCTTCCCTGCCCTTCCCTGCAGATCCCTCACCATGTCCCTCCTTCCTCTGCAGGTCTAGCCCTGGACAAGCTGAGTCCTCCTGACCCAGCCTGGATGGCGAGACTGTCTTTGCCCCTCACCACCAATTACCGAGACAACCTGTCTTCCCCTGACGCTGCAGCTTCAGAGGAACCGAGAACATTCCAGACATTCGGCAAGACTGCGGGACCCGGACCCGAGCTAAGCCCAACAGGCACACGCCTGGCCAGCACGTTTGTCTCAGAGATGAGCTCGCTGCTGGAGATGTTGTTGGAGCAGCACACGGTGCCAGTGGAAGCTGCCTCCGCTGCTTTGCGGCGGCTCTCGGTGTGCGGCAGGACCCTCAGTCTAGACCTGGCCGCCAGTGCAGCCTCAGGCTCCGAAGCACAGTTGGGTAGAAAGAAGGCAGCTGAGGACAGATTTGGCTGTGGCAGGAATCTATGAATACGCTTGGTTGGGATGCCTTTCGATTCAGGGACTGGGTCCCCTGGGAAATGTTAGGGCACTCAGGCCTTGAGGATCTCAGGGAATGAGCTGGTTTCTAAAATTGTGGATTTCACTGGCCAAAGATACCCCTAACTTTAGGGTGACTGATGCTATGCTATTCCCACAGAGGAGGCAGGAGCCCAGGACTAAACAAGCAACTGACTGGAGCAGACTTGGTAGTGGACTGGGTAGCTGAGCTTTATGGAAGACAGGGACGGCTTGTTTTTCTCCCAGGAGTTTGTGGTAAAACACAGAGTGTAAAGAGGTGGCCCTCGGGAGGAACAGATGGTGTAGTATCATGAGCAGAGGGAGAGCCTCATTGGAGACTGAAGGTAGGGGCTGGTTCCTGGGGGAGCCGGGCAATGCTCTCTGACCTACTAATAAAAGGAAAACTGCAGCTCATTCTGTTTTCAATCGACAGGAGGGAGGACAGAGTATCAGAGCGAGGGCTGTTTGTCATCTAGCTCCTGGCCTGAAACTCCTGTTGGGTCAAGGCAGGAGTGGGTCACACCTGGTTCACAGTGACAGGTACGCAGACAATGGGCGTGTGTGTCCTTGACCCCACTCCACTATGTTATCCGACAATATGCTTCTCAGCTGGAAAATCAGGACTAAGTAAAGCAAGACTGTAAATAGGGTATTTATATGAGCCAGGCACTAGGCTTTAATTTGATTTTTTCCCCATGCTAAGTTGGTGATATTATTTTACCCACTTAATAGAAACAAAGCTTGGAAAAGTTGAGTGTATTCCCCAAGACTGATCAGGAAACAGAGACCCAGGATTGGTGCTAAGCCTGGCCCAACACCAAAGCCTGTGCCATCAACCATGGCACTAGATTGCCAACCACGGAACAGAAAAGGAAAAGTCCCTGAGATGAAGGCTTGTAGATAGAAGGCACTCAGGTCCATACGAGGCCATGCTTACAAGCACAGGGTAAAAGGAGCTTGCATCTGCCCAGTGCCAATCCAGTCCTCTTCCAGGCTTCCGATGCAGAAGTCATCTTACCTGAAGCCCCAGCTGGGGAAGTCTTTCTCTATTGGCAGGCTTGAGTCTAAGAATTGATGCCCCAGAGGATGGCTTGTGAACTAGGACTGACAGCAGCCATCCATCCAGGGGTGGGAAGAGTGAAGAAAAAGCTAACATTTTCCCAAGGCTTTTTGTTCCTGGAAATTTCCAAGCAATCATGGCTAGTTTAGGGTAGTGTGGAGGTTGTTCTGGACACTGAAGGCAGACGATATCGTCTGCTTCACCTGTCACCTTCAGGAGCTCAGTGGTCTTGACTCTCACTGGTAGCTGGGCCAGCCATAGTCCCATCAAGGGCTGATGCCTGTCACACTTAGAATGTAGTGGTTATTCCATCTTACATATGATACCTGAAGATGTTAAGCATTTCAAAGGCAAGGTCTGTGTCTCTGATCATCTCACTCCAGGTCAGGGTGATCTTACAGGACCTGTGGTTGTCAGTCTGGCTCACAGAACTGTTGGGTTCCAGGCCACTGAGAGAGGCGATGAAAACTAAGCAAGAAGGAGCTCTAGCTTGTCCAGCCAGATGCCTGGCACAGATGACACTTGAAATACTTGTTGAGTAGATATATGAATAAATAAATGGGTAAACAAATGCTTCAGAGTTTCCTTCCACTTATGTTGGTGCTCCAGGTAGAAATTGGTGGTGGTGGTGGTGGTGATGGGTGGGGGTTCTAGTTCTGCTGACTAAAGTCAAAATTTGAAGACTAGCACAAAAGTAGACCATGCTGACAAATTATTAGTGGATTTGCAGGTTGAGGAGAGATGGAGTGGGCAGATGACTTAGGAATGCTGGAACCATAGATGAGACTCAGTTCATGGAAACACTAAATCAAGCTACGGGGTGGTGGCGCATGCCTGTAATCCCAGCACTCAGGAAATAGAGCAGGCAGATCTCTGAGTTTGAGGCCAGCCTGGTCTACAGAGTGAGTTCCAAGACAGCCAGGACTACCAGAGAAACCCTGTCCTGAAAAAAAAAAGAAGAAGAAGAAAGAAAGAAAGAAAACCAAACACTAAACCATTGCATCACTCTAGTCATAAAACTTCAGGCTTTGAATCCCTACATACCAGACAAAACTTTGTGCGTAAACATTTTTATCTGAGCAGAAGATACAAGGATCTTATCAGATCCCCAAGGAAACATGTGACCTGTAAAAGTTCATACAGCATGGCTCCGAGACACTGAACCATTGTAGACATGAAGCCTGAACGTTTCACTGTTTCAACTCTTCATGAGAGTTCAGTATAACCTTGAGTTCTTGACCCCGCCGAGTCCACCTCCCACGTCCTGGGATTGCTGGTGTAAGAGAGCTCGGCTCTCACTTTAAAGCCAAGGATATGGAAAGATGAAACAATGGGTGACCTGCACAAGCCACGCAGCAAGCTTGCTGCAGAGCTAGGATATGGGGTCAGGGATTTGGAATCTAACATGATATTCTACATCACAGTGGGTTTTTCTTTTCTTTCTTTTTTTTTGAAACAGGGTCTCATCAAGCGGCAGTCATGTACTCCTTTAATTCCAGTCAGCACTTGAGAGGCAGAGGCAGACATATCTCTGTGAGTTTGAGGCCAGCCTGGTCTGTAGAGTGAGTTCCAGTATAGCCAGGGCTACACAGAGAGACCCTATCTAGAAAAACCAAACCAAACCACCACCACCAACAACAACAACAAAAACAAAAACAAAAAATCAAACAGGTTCTTACTGTGTAGCCCTGGTTGGCCTGGTAGACCAGAGTGGCTTTGATCTCACCGAATCTGCCTTCCTCTGCTGCCTGAATGCAGGGATTAAGGACATTGATCACCAGGTCTGGCCACTTACATCTTTAATTTTTATTATTTCTAGTGGGTGGGGGTGGGTAAAACACACACCACGGACATGTGAAGGCCAGAGGACAACTTGCAGAGGTCAATTCTCCCCTCCTACCAATCCAAGAATCCAAATCAGGTTTTCAGGCTTAGGCCCAGCATCTTACCTTGCTGAGCTACTCATCTGACATTATTATTATTATTATTATTATTATTATTATTATTATTAAGATAGTCTCATAGTGTAACCTAGGCCAACTTGGAACTTACTGGGTAGCCATGGACTTGGACACCTGGCAATTCTCCTCCATCAGCATCATGAGTGGTGTTATCAGACATGTGAACCACCATATCTGGCTTCCATCACAGGTTCTTAACCTATGGCATTTGAGCTTCTGGATCTGAGTGGCTAAACTGCATGCCGTGCAGGGATGGGACGCATTTTCCTTTGGGCTGGAACAGTGCTTTCACCAGATTTTCAAAGTGACTCTCACTCCACTAAGATTAAGGACCACTGCGGCCTCTAAATCTGTCCTCAGCCTTCCCTACAGAACTCAGTGAACTTCTGGGCAATGCTGTCTCCTCAGAGTGGGGGGTAATGTGAGAGCTGGGGCTGCACCCAGCATCACGTGTCCCTTCCTAGTACGCTGACACCAGCATTTTTCCCTGCAATAGGCTCAGAGCAAGGCAGTACATATGGTGACAGAACTGGGTGTGCTGAACAGGAAGGTTACAGAAATTTCTTGACATCAGCCAAGATGTCAAAGCTGAGGCTTTGGACATACTTGAAACAGTTTCCACCAAGATGGGTTCTGTCCCCTGAGAGACAGGGAGAGCAGGCGAGCCAGCCAGCACTCAGTTAAATGTCGTCTTAATTTGGAAAGCACAGAGGGACATTTTTTTTTTTTTTTTTAAATCAATAGTCAACCGTTCTCCAGCACCGAGAGTGTCATGCAGTGTTCACTCAGCCTGGGGGCAGCTCAGATTGACAGGCAGCCTTCTCGCCTGTCACCCACTGTCAGCTTGGCAGCGCACTGACCCTACCTCTCCTCTGGCTGAAACAAGAATGAGACAGCAACATTACCCTTGGGACTCTGGAGGGAACCAAATTCCCAAAAGTGATAGGATGGGGGAGGAGGGAGACTTAGCAGAGGATCGACTTGGTACATCTTATTTACCTGCCAAGTAGGTCAGGGTTGTCTAGTTCCTCCCAAGAATGGTGTATATATACTATGAAGGCATATATAAACATCACTTAATAAACTTGCTTGCTTGACACACATGGTATACACTCACTTATATAGACCTGTAAGATATGATAAACATAATGAAATCTGTACACCTAAAGAAGATAAACAAGAAAGAAGACCCGGGTAAGATGATCAGTCCTCACTTAAAAAGACAAATGGGAATGGGCATTGGACGTAGGAGAAAACAACAGGACAGGAGCCTACCACAGAGGGCATCTAAAAGACTCTACCTAGCAGTGTATCAAAGCAGATACTAAAAGCAGATACTAAGACTCATAACCAAACTTTTGGCAGAGTGCAGGGAATCATATGAAAGAAGGGGGAGTTAGTATGATGGGGAGAGGATAGGAGCTCCACAAGGACCAAATATATCTGGGTACAGGGGTCCTTTCTGAGACTGCTACTCCACCAAGGACCATGTATGGATATAACCTAGAACCTCTGCTTGGATGTAGCCTGTGGTAGCTCAGTAACTAATTGGTTTTCCCTAGTAAGGGGAACAGGGACTATTTCTGACATGAAATCAATGGCAGGCTCTTTGACCTCCCCACCCCCAAGGGAGGAGCAGCCCACTAGGCCACAGAGGAGACTTTGCAGCCAGTCCTGAAGATACCTGATAAAACAGGGTCAGATGAAAGGGGAGGAGGTCCTCCCCAAGCAGTGGACTTGGAAAGGGGCAGGGAGGAGATGAGGGAGGGAGGGTGGGATTGGGAGGGAATGAGGGAGTGGACTACAGCTGGGATACAGAGTTAATAGAATGTAACTAATAATAAAAATAAAAAATTAAAATTAAAAAAATAAATAAACTTGCTTGAGTCAGAGTCTCTCATAGAAGGCCTTGAACTCAAGGTAATCCTCTTGCCTCAGCCTCTTCAGCGTTAAGATTACTGACATAAACCACCACACTTGGCAATATTTTGCATTTCTTAAACAATTTCTTTTTTTCTTTATGTGCGCTGGTGTTTTGCCTGTATGTATGTCTTTGTGACGGTGCCAGATCTTGGAGTTACATTTGTGAGCTGCCATGTGGGTGCTGGGAACTGAACCCGGGACCTCTCAAAGAACATTCAGTGCTCTTAAACTGCTAGGCCTTAAATAATTTCTAAGTGTCAGAAGTAGCATAATGATCAGAGAGAAGAAAGGCATAGAGGAGAAAGGCACAGAGAATCATTCATCCATCCACCAAAGAATTCTTTAAAACACCTACTATGTGTAGGCTTGTTGCTGGGCACAGAGTAGATGGGGTGCACAAAATCACCATTTGTTGAATAAGCATTTGCCAAGCATCTCCATGTCCTGCAATCACTGCATCTAATGAGCTGAATGGTATCACGGCTTCCTGAACAAAGCATCAGTACAGCTTTGCTCAAAGGTCTCACAGCTAAGGGACTGGTTGCATGGCCTGGCCTGGAACCCTGCATCCCGCAATACCCAAACCTGGCTGGCCTTGCTGTAGGGCCACCTCCCTGTCCTCATCTCACATTTTCCCTTCCTCAGGGCACTGATGAGTCATTAATAGAATTTTAATGGCAGCACAGCAGTTCAGGCCTGCCCATGCCGCCTGTCCCCTGGGGCTGTATGGAGACTGCAGTGATTGCATGGAGGCTACAATGACTGCACAGCCAGGGGTTTGGAACCCCTGACAACATCTCTTACGGCTTCTACTGTCCTCTCCCAGGCAGAGGCTCTTCTGAGACCGGAGAGGTGAGAAATACCCGACCCCAACTTGGGTGCCCAGACAGTGTGTCCAAGTGAGCAGGGACTGAGCTGGAGAGGCTCCTTGCACTATCACTGCAGTTCACCGGGATCCATTGTCTGGCATGCACAGTTGGGGAAGCAAGCATGCCTCTGGGGACCCAAATGACCTCAGTGAGACTCCTTGGAACGCTGGTGGTGACACTTTTCTGGGCTTCTTAGAACTGACTATTCTGATGTATACTGTGAATCAATAAATAGGGCAATGCTTCCCAAACTTATTTGACTACTGAAACATTTCTTACGTATGTATGCATGTACGTATTTATTTAAATTTTGCCATAGAGGTTAGTGTACTGCAGGGCTTCACCTTGCCTGGGACACTGCTCTAAGTGCCCATGTCTAAGGAGCACGGTCTGTGGAAGGCGGCATGGAAAGCGTCCAGTGGGGGTGAGGATGGAGTATAGGGCAAATCTGAGAAGAAAGCAGGGAGCGGGGGAGGCACGGGGTCTTCAGGGGAAGGAAGGTACTAGAACACTGTAGCTAAGACCTCACAGAAGTTGGGAGAAGTAGGGGTGGGCTGAAGAAAATGTGAATTGTCTTCCCTTCCAAAGCCTCCCATCTTTGAACTGACCATGCTGGCCAGGCAAGGAAACAGTTGCGGGGGAGTGGGAGAAGTGGAGCTGATCCTCAGTTCCTCCCACCCCCTACCCACAACCACATTTCTGCTATTGAACTTGGGCTAATTTCCAGAAGCCAGGGAACAGCTATTCACAAATTCAGTAATTGGAGTCATTAGCGTTGACTCAGAAAGTAATTTTTTTTTTCTAAGTCTCTCTCTTGGAGAGCTTTTAAGACCCTTTCAATTGGTTAATGGAGAGTTTAGAGAGGAGGATGGAGCCTCAGCTTCCAGACCGCCCCCCATCTTCCAGGCTTCCCTCAACACACTTACAAAGGCAAGACTGAGAGATAATCCACCATCTGTTTTATTAAGCACTTCTGTATTCCTAGCTGACCTTTCCCAAAATGGACTCATGGCCTCCACTCTCCACATGCCTAATCTCTACTGATATCTCCACATCTGCAGGGTGATGATAATGTTTTCAAATAACACTGCAGTATGAACTGGTAGACCAGAAGTCTGGGCTGGAGTCATGATGTCAGCTTTGATCCCCATCCTGGCCTGGTGATTCTTCTTTATTTTTGGCAGTGGTGGTTAGTGTTCAAGACAGGGTTTCTCTGGGTAGTAGTCTTGGCAACCCTGGAACTCATTTTGTAGACCAGGCTGGCCTTGAACTCACAGAAATCTGCCTGCCTTTGCCTCCTGAGCACTGGGATTAAAGGGATATGCCACCATGCCCAGCAGGCTGGTGACTCTTTAAGGCCATGGAACTGCAGGCACTACTCTACCTTCGGGAACCCAAGCAAGGGGTAAAAGTCTTTTCTGCAGTGGAAAGGTTGCACCTCATTCCTTATAGGCAGGGGGCACGCACTACAGCCCTTGGTCTACAACTGAGGAAACAATGTTGGGAAACCAGGTCACTGCTTCCAGGTGGCACAGGCAGACCAGTGGCAAAGCCAGAGCTGGGTCTTTTTTTTTTTTTTTTTTTTCAAACATACTTTGCATTTCTACTTAAGGCAAGTGAATTTCTTTTTTTTTTTTTTTCAATGCAGTCTATTCAGGAACCTTGAACAATCATCTGACCCTGGGGAAAGCCAGCCCACAGCTTAAATAGCCTCTGGGTAGCCAACCCCAGCGTACCACGTGGGAAATGCAGATAGGTCCACATATATGGAAGCAAGCCAGATCTTCAGCCTTAGCCAAATGTGGAGTTGTTCGTGACAGAGAGCACTCACCATCGGGAAGGTGGAAGGCGGAAACCAGCTCCATCTTTAAGGCATAGCATTCCGCAGCTCTCTACAGTTCCCCCTTTTTGTTTTAGACGCATCAGGCAAGAGTAGAGGTCTGATCTCTGATATTAGAAATAAATTGGGACTTTGTACTGATGTTCATTTAGGTGTCATCCACCCAAAGAGCATCAGACCTGACCGATACCCTTTTCTCAGAGGCGGGACCTGGGGCATCAACCCGCATGCAATCATACATGCTCTTCTCTGGGTCCAAAGCGGCTGACCCTGAGTCCAGTGCTTAGCCTTGCATCCTGAGCGTAACATTTTAGCTTTTTATGGTAGCCAACCATGCTTGGGGAGACTGTCCTGCTTCAATGGCTGTAAAGGCCTGAATGATCATGGCTGCCTGTGCCCGTTGATGCCCCTCACGCTATGACTCTTTTCAGACAGAAAAGAGATCTTAGAACTACAGCCACCATTGTTACTGCCATCTCATTGGCGGCTGTTGGAGCTACCACCGGGGCATTAGCCATGAGTCATACTGGGCAGACTGCTCAGACCCTGAATAATCATTTAGCCAATGTAGCTCATGCCTTAGTTGTACAAAAAGGAATTAATGCTCAACTAAAAGGAAGCTTGATGGTGTTCAATCAGAGGATTGACCTTGTGCAGGAGCAAACTGATACCCTATGGCAAATGGCTCAACCGGGCTGTCAATGAAAGTATGCTGGAGTTTGAGTCACTAGCATATAACATGAGAATTTTTCCTGTGCTGCAAATCTGTCTAAACAATTGTCGAGCTATATTTTAGGTAATTGGACTGGAGAATTCGATACTACGATGGAGCAGCTGACAGTGGCCATTGTCACAGTAAATTCTACCAGAGTGGACGCAGGACTAGCCACAGGATTATCATCATGGATTGCTGCAGCCATGAATCATCTGAAGGAATGGGTGGGCATGGGAGCGTTAGCAGGCCTTCTGGTGTTGGTCTCCTTGGTTTGCCTGTGGTATATATGCAAGATTAGAGTCTCACAACAGCGTAATGCAGAGCTGGGTCTTTACACGCACTCCTCTTCTTTATGGTGCTGGAGAGGTACTGATGGCTTCCCGGAAGCTGAGTAGCGAACTGGCCTCTTCTTTGGGACTCAAGTTGTGGTATTTCCGAGAACTCTCAGGTTCCATCATTAAAATGGAGGTCTGAAAAAAACCCAAGCAGACATATGCAGCATTCAGGCAACCCCCCCCCACCACATCAGATATGAAAATGATCACGAGTCTATTGGAGATGAACAAGGTGAGAATGCTGGGGCTACTCAGAATTCCCCGAGCTTCAGATACTCAGGGAACACCTCTGCACTTTTGCCACGCTTCTGGATCTGCTATTATATTCGGCATTATATATTAAACAAATCACTAAAGCAAAGCATCTTAATTTCATGCCACGAAAAATCCTATAAAGTTCTGAATGCATGCACATGTCAAAGGTTTTTGGCAAACTATGGTATGATCTAAAGGTGAGGAAACTGAGGCACAGGTACAGAGAAAGTTAGTTATTTGTTAAAAAACAAAGGTGAAGGTGACAAACAAGGGGTCTCTGAAGGAATATTTCTGCCAGGGTTAAAGTGGAGAAAAGGCCAAAGTCATGCACCTGAGCACTAACCAGAACTGCTACTAACACCCAATCTTTGCCACCAACCTCCAGCCTACCCTCTTCCTAGCCCACATGGCACTGCCAGGGCTGCATTTTATCTCACCTTAGCCGAAACCCAGTCTCACGAGACTCCTTTCCAAGGATGGTACAGGCCTGCCAGGGGCTCCACGGTTGACTCCAAGATAGCCACTTCTGCAGAGGAGGCCAAGACTCCCAGTGCTTGAAGCATGAGGGAGGCTTGAGGCACCTGCCAACAGGGGGTTTAGGCTACAGAGGGAAGGGCTGGAGAAAGACTTCAGTCCTGTCGTGGCCAGGTGGCTGGGCCCTGGGGCTACAAAAAGAAGTGACAGCAATGCTTACTCAAGCAGTTCTCAGAGCAGGGCCTTTGCGGTAGGCTCTCTCTACACAGTCCTGTCTGTCCCGTAACCCACTATATAGACTATACTGGCCTTGAATTCAGAGATGCACCTGCCTCAGCCTCGAGTTCTGGGATTAAAGGTGTGCCCCATCATGACTGTGGGGCATTGACTTCTTAAAGGTTCTGACTCCTCTGGCACTGCTAACGGCCCAGCTCCAGTGAATCAGAAGTCAATGGGACTCCCACAGCCCTAGAAAGGTAGGTCACCCAGTCTTAAGACAATGGCTGTCCTAAGTCATGACAACCATCATTTATTGGCTTATTGAATACTTACCACGTGCTAGACTCTGCTTTGCTTTTTTTTTATTTTTTTTATTTTTAAGGCAGTGTTTTGCTATGTTACCCAAGCCATCTGGGAATGTATGCTTTGGCATCCCAAATGCTGTGACATGCACCACCATGACTAGTTATGTTAAGACCTTTACTTCTGAAATTTAGTGTTTAAATAAGCTAAGGAGTTAAGTTCTACTGTTGCTCTCACTGTTAGGAAGAAACATCTGGAAAGCATGGAGTCCCAGTTTAGTGTCAGCAGAGGTCACAACACAAGTTTACTTCACTCTGAAAGCTGGGCTTCTAACTACCACTGGGGCCAGGACAAGGAGACCTGGGCTACTGCCCTTGTTTGTCACAGGGCACTGAGCTTGGAATGAACATGGCCTTGACTTGCATTACCTGCTGCCTCCACGTTAAAGAGGGTTCGAAGCCTTTCCTGGGCAGGTTCATTCCCCACAGCTGCTGACTGCTGGTAGCACTTCACAGCCTCTCCCAGATTCCTCTGTACACCAAGACCCTTCTCATAGCAAATTCCCAAGTGGAACCTGCTCTGAGAGTCCTAAAGGAGAAGACAGACAAATTGAAGAGCTGGGATGCTGGGCCAACATCGAGGTGGAGTCAGGCAGACACACTGGTCCTCCTCCATGCAGCCTGCCACATTCCAAGCTCCTCAACCATGAAATGCCAGAGGCTCAGTGCTTGTCTAGGGCATTAGGTTCCTCTGCCCAGGGAGACTCCACCCTGCCAGCCTGCTTCCCTGACTTCACCTGAAAGGACAGCAAAACAAAAACCAGAGCACAAGCAAGAGGCCCTGGCTCTCTCTCCTCAGACATGGTGCTCCTCTTTGAGATCAAAGAAGTAGGCATTAGGAGCCTGGCTTGCACAGCTAGCCTTTCTGGCTTCCAACCTGTGTGCCTCAGCTTCCTCACTTATAGGACAGGATAATAGGGAAACCACCTGCTGAGGTTGTCCCTGTATCAAAGTGCTAAGGTCAGTGCCACTAGCATCATATTCCCCTCTGGTTAGTCACACCACTGAGCTCTCCTCCCTCGCTAGAGAGCTCGTAACATAATTAATCCCCCTCTTTTAGAAAAAAAGTTTTACAGACTCCCAACCATGGTCCCATTTCTCCTCTGTGTTCCACAGGTTTCTGCTGCATACTCTGATCCCACATTTGTGACATGCAGGCCAAAGTCTATATATAATAAATACAGTAGATCTGGAGCTGTAGGCCAGGGCAGAACAAGGCAACAGGCATATGTAAGCCCTAACCCCCACAACACTACTCAGTATAAGCCCTTAGTGACCCAGTTTCTGGAAGGTTGAAGAGTGGAAGGGCTGTGTCCCAACACAGTGCTCCATAAGGGGCGACAGATATCCCTTTGTACCTGTCTCCTTTTGGCATGCTAGTCTGACCCTAGCAGGCCAGGTGATCCAAGGTGTACCTGGCATATGGACACCAGGCCCACTCCTCCGGAGGAAGAGCAGTCACAGTGTGGTCACTGGCCGGGCTAGCTGTCCTCTTCTGTCAGGTACTACAAATACTACGGGCAGCACAGAGTGGCTAACGCTAAGTATTCTGATTCAATAATGCTATCAGCCTGCCGGTCAGAGAACAAAGAGAAGCAGTGGTGTCCTATGCAGGCAGGACACACTGCCTGCTCCAATCCAGGACTCCTGACCTTCCAGGAACAAGGAAACACACACACTTATCCAATAAGCTGGGGAATCCGAGGAACCACAGACCACCTTGGCATTTCAGTGATTAAAAAGCTCTGAGATTGTCTACACCCAGAACAACCGTTCACACTCAGCGCTCCTGAGATCCAAGTAATCATTCCCCTGGCCTTCCTCCTCAGCATCCCATGGAAACCATTCCCTGTTGAACAAACTGCCACGTGAATGGCAACACCAGGTCAGACAACCAGGTATCCCTTTCTCTTTCTGTCTCTGACATCCCCACTTACAGAGAGCTCTCATACCTGCCATCTTGGTCGATACGCCCACCAACCCTGTGAAGTAGCAGATGTTAAGGTGGGTATTTTGCTTGGCACAGTGGCACACGCCTGTAATCCCAGTACTTGGGGAGGCAGAGGCAGACCGATCTCAAGCTCTATAGACCAGCTTGAGGGCAACCTGGTCTATAAAGTGAGTCCAGGACAGTCAAGGCTATACAGTGAAACCCTGTCTTGGGGGGGTGGGGGGGCATTTTATGCTTATTTTACAGGGAATCAAGAAGTGATGTGGTGAATATGTAGCAACAGGCCAGGTGGCTGCTGTGAAGCCAAACTTGACAATATCTGCAAGCAAGGATTCAGCTGAGCAGTCTTTAAAGCTCAGCACCCCAGTGGCCCTGTCCAAGGTCATACAGGGGGGCGGTGAAAACTGTGGCATTACTGAATACCATTATTGATAGCATTATCATTTTCAAGGCTCCTGGAAAACACATCAAGAGCCCAGAGCTTAGAACGAGTTCCCAAATCCCTTTTCTTATCAGACTTGATCCCCAACATGCGCGGACCAGAGATCTCATTCGTACCCCATTGCTGGCTGCCAGCCAAAGGTATTTAACAGCTCTCTGCTCATCCAGGTACGGCTCCTTGGTAAAAAGCACTCCAAGGAAGGCTTGGGCCTGTTGGGGAAGAAGGAAAAGAGCGTCTTGGTCACTCAGGCTCTATGTACCTCACTTAAGATAGACCCACCAGTGGCACTCACCTCTGTTAAGCCGGAGTCTGCAGCCTGCTTCAGCATGGACACCGCCCTCTGCTGCTCGGGGTCTGACAAAGAGCCTGAACTTTGTAACAGGCACCGGGCATAGCGGTACTGAGCCAGCCTGTGGCCCTGGGTGGCAGCCAGGTGGTAAAAGAGGATTGCCTGGGGCAACAGGAGAAATAATCAGTCTGCAGGCAACCTGGCTCTTTTTTTTGAATGAAATTTTAAAAATTCATTCAAATAAATACATAATCATTAATCAGGTTAGTCAGGTAAATGCTGTTAAGTCAAAAATTAAAAACAGAAACCCAAAATAGAAATGTAAAACCCCAACATGGCCTGCCTCCTAAAAAAGCACTAGGATTTTTTGTTGGTATTTTGATCTATTGTCTTTTTGAGAGCAGGTCTAGATCTAGAGTTCCTGCAGCCTGTTACTACCTATACAGCCCAGACTAGACTGTGTGGAAATCTCCCTGCCTTAGCCTCCAGAGTGATGGAATTAAAAGTGTGTGTTACCATGTTCAATTAAGATCATTCTTTGCATAAATTTATACATGTATGTTTGTGTCTATGTCTATACACTGCTTATTTTATTTTGTTTATTTTATGTCCATGGGTGTTTTACCTTCATGTATGTGTGTGCATGTTTGTGCAGTGCCTGTGGAGGCCAAAGAGGACGTCAGATCTCCCAGAACTACAGTTACCTAGGGCATTAGGTTCCTCTGCCCAGGGAGACTCCACCCTGCCAGCCTGCTTCCCTGACTTCACCTGAAAGGACAGCAAAACAAAAACCAGAGCACAAGCAAGAGGCCCTGGCTCTCTCTCCTCAGACATGGTGCTCTTCTTTGAGATCAAAGAAGTAGGCATTAGGAGCCTGGCTTGCACAGCTAGCCTTTCTGGCTTCCAACCTGTGTGCCTCAGCTTCCTCACTTATAGGACAGGACAATAGGGAAACCACCTGCTGAGGTTGTTACAGATGCATGTGAGCCATCATATGGGTACTGGGAATCGAACCTGGGTCTTCTGAAAAAGCAGCTAGTCTGTTTAGCTGTTGGGCCATCTCTCCAGTCCTATACATTTATGTATGGATATACACTAGTACAGTGAAAGAGACATAACTACACTATGAATATCTTTCCCTGTTGATGTAGATCTGATATATTATTATTAAGTTCCCATAGACATTTAAGAACATTAAACTGATTTTCCCCTTTCCCTTCACATACAGCTCAACAACAACAATAACAAAAACTCCGTTTTTTTTGGTTTTTCGAGTCAGGGTTTCTCTGTGTAGCCTTGGCTGTCCTGGAGCTCACTCTGTAGACCAGGCTGGACTTGAACTGACAGAGATCCACCTACCTCTGCCTCCCCAGGCTGGGATTACAGGAATGCACCACCACACCCAGCTTTCAACAAAATATTTTGCATATGACACCCTTGCACACCTATCTTTCTATTTCACTATTAGTTTATTTATCAAGGCACAATCTAGGCTCTGAGAGTGCAAAGAAAGGCAGAGTGCCTGCCCTCCCCGAGTTCTGAGTACCTTTCTTTTTGTTGTTGTGTTTTGGTTTTCAAGACAGGGTTTCTCTGTGTAGCCTTGGCTTTCCTGGACTTGTTTTGTAGACCAGGCTAGCCTTGAACTCACAGAGATGCTCCTGTCTCTGCCTCCCTGAGTGCTGGGATTATAGGCGTGTGGCACTGTGCCCTGCTTCCTGAGTACATTTCTATAAGTTACTATATCTTACTTTGGAATCACAGCGAGGCTCTAACAGTCAGGGAGAGAGGTGGAACTATTAACCTTTTTTGCTTACTGCTCATTTTTTGAGCTCACTGGGTCTGGGGATAGAACAGTACCTTGCTGAGGTCCCTGGGGGTGCCTCTGCCATGCTCAAGACACAGGCCCACATTGTACTGTGCTTTGCTGTAGCCACGGTCTGCAGCTTTCTGGAAGTAGGAGAAGGCTGCTGTGTAGGCTCCTGTCTTTATATTCTCTGTCCCTGAAGGAAAGCATGAAGCACAAACACAGTTCCTACTGTGACCTTCTACAGCCTCAACCAGACCCTCAGGGCTGCTCATCTTCTCCCAGAATCTGCCTTTTCTTCAAGTATGCAACACTGACTTTCCCAGCTGGCTCACAAACCAGTGAGAAATGTGGGTAGATCAGGGGCTTGGTGCCAGAGATGTCATGGCTCTGCTTGCTTATCTGGCCAATAGTTCAGCTGCCCTTTGGGAACAACCCCTCCCCTGGGCTATCAATCACACTGCCTGTGTACCCATAAATGAGACTTTGTCGGGAATGTGAATCTTAATCAGGTTGAGAAGATTCTCAGAGAGGAAAGAACCCTTAAGTATTCTGACCGCAGCAACCTTGAAACATTGGCAGTGCTGGCCCTGGATCTCTGAGGCTTCGTTGATTCTGGGGGGGGGGACACCCCCCACCTAGGCTCAGCAGGTCAAGAGACCCAGAGATTCTTGAGCTTACAGTAGCTAGAGAGGGTTTCCATGGCAGGCTTGAATCCCACAGGTGATCCTGCTCAGCTAGTCGTATGGGGCAATAAGAAGCCTTAGCAGAAGATGGCCCAACACTTGACTGATGTGTTAACTCTGAGGCGGGACTCAACTTTACCAGTTTTCATCTTTGCTCAAATTGTGTCCTGCCTGAGACCCTGTGTTCTGCACCAATCACCAGGCCTCCCATCATTCCTGCTCTAGAACCTTCAGATTACACTTGGGTTTAAACTCTTTTTAGCACTTTCCTAATATACCAAACCTTTGTCTATGGACGCAGCTGTTACAAAAGAATAAGCCCTGTCTCCTCAATTATACTGTAAAATCCTCGAGGCAGGCAGAACAAGAACAGAGAAGTAATTTTGTATGGGATGAAAATTCTACATAAATGCAAAATATGATTATAGCTTGTGCTGCCTTTGTGCTCTGCCACAGGGCTCAGCAATTGCTGAATAAATGAATATATGAATGGAGGAATGGGTAAGAGGGTTCTGAGAAGAACCTGCCCCTCAAAATCATAAAAAGCCAGCCAGGAAAAAGCCAGTTGCTTCCTGTCTCATAAAATCCCTTCTCTCTTCTTGGGCTCAGAAAACTTTCCTGGACCTGTAGCCTGCCTGCTTCATCCCTCTTCCTTTCTGTGAGCCCTAAGGTGCAAGTACACTCATCTCTCCTTTGTCCCTTAGCAAGTAAAGCTCAGCACTGCCTCAGGACCTTTGCCCTCACTTTTCTTCTGCCTTCACAGGACAAGATTTTTAAGGAAGCACATGCCATTCGACTGAAGACATTTTTTCACGCTCCTCTATAACAGATAACCTATAAGCCCTGTGGCTTATGTACCTCCATGAAGGGCAACTTCAAGGTCATGCCCTTAGAGGAAAGGAGTGGTGCTCTAGCTTACTGTGTCCTTCCTCTCAGCTGCCAAGAGTGTATACAGGAGGGCAGGAGCTGGAATAACTAATTCAGAACCCAAGATGAGAGCTAGTTTTAAGACTGGCTGAATGAGTCAGGTGGTGGTGGCAGTACATGTCTTTAATCCCAGCACTCAGGAGGCAGAGGCAGGCAGATCTCTGAGTTCGAGGCCAGCCTAGTCTACAAAGAGAGTTGCAAGACAGCCAGGCCTGTTACACAGAGAAACCCTGTCTCAAAAAATAATGTAAAGAATTGGCTGAACCTATCTAAGTAAGGATGGCTCCCCACTGAAGCATTATGCCACATCTGGTCTACGAACTAGAGAGAAGATAAACCTCTCATTTAAACCATTCTCTATTTTGACTGTATTCAACCCAGCCTATGCCCTTTCCATGTTACTCATTCTCCTGCCTTGAGGCAGGGAACCAGGTACCCAGGAAGTTGAAAGCGATGGCAACACTGAGCTGAAAGAGTTGCTGGATGCAAGTCACAGCCTCCTCTAGGGGAAGAGCCTTGGGCTTGTCTTGTTCCTGGAGAGGAAACAGGAAGCAACATCAGGGTATGGTTCACTTGGATATCTACCCACCCTCGGAGTGGGGTGGGTATCCAAGGTACCAAACCTGAACCGTACATTTTTTTCTCCAGTGGGGTGGGCCTCGTCTGCCTTTGCCTGGGATGTGAAGTGCCCACTGTCATGCAGAAAGCCAAAGTCGCTGGGCTCTGCAAGGAAAAGCCCCATATCCGTGCGGTCAGGGAGAGAAGGGTGCGATTTTTCCCTTCTTTTCTCTCCTCGTCTGCCCTGTTTGTGTCCTGTAACTCTCAGTCACCCCAGAAAGCAAGAGGCCTCACAGGAATGACAGCTGGTTACCTGGGCACACAGAGCAACAGAGGTCTACCTGGCAGCCCTTCCCCCTTCTGTGGGTGTTAGGTTCATCCATCCCACAGTCCCACCCCGCTCTGTAGGTATTAAGTGAGGTCTCACCTTCTTCAGGTAGGTTCAGAAGGTCAGCTCTCGGGGAGCCATCTGCAGGAAAGAACTGGGGCGGAGCTGGGGGTGCTTCCTGGCCCAGCCTCAGTTCCCTGAGGCCAGCATTCCTGGGAGCTGGGCAGTCAGGCCTGGGAAGAACATGCCTCCGAAGCGCTGGAAAGAGCCAGCAAGGTCAGATGAGAAAGGGATCAGTTCTTGGCGGGGGAAAGGGGAGGCAAGGGCAGTTGACCCAGTCAGTCCTCTCTGAGATCTGGGAGGCCAGAGGAAAAACTGTGACTCCTGAGACCTCCCTATCCACTCCTACGTAGCTGGCCTTCCTCTACAGAGATCCACCCATCCTTACGCTGACCCATCTTATCCATACTTATCCTAAGCACAAATCACTTGAATTCTTGCAGTGGTGGAAAGTGCCTACCTCATTCACTGTTGTAGCCGAGCAGCCAGCTCCCTACCTGATGCTGACAATCTGTTATCAGAGGACAAGAACCAATACTCTAGCCAATAATACTATGTGCATACTATGTGATAAGTCCTTGACATATAGTAACTTATTTGGTCTTCCCAAGGAACCCCTGTTGTACCATTTATTAGTACTCCATTTTACAGATGAAGAAACTGAGGTATGGGGATATTAAAACTGATTTCTTCAGGGACACAAGAATAATTAGTAAGCAGCAGTTGTGGGCTCAGAACTCTTACTATAGAGCAGGCTATGTGCAAAATGCACACTCAACAGATTCAGTTACTGATGAGGAAAAATTGTGAAACTCCTGAGACACCTCCCTCTCAGGTTCAGACTGCAGGACTGAACCTAATTAGTTGAGGATTGGGAAGGAAGCCACACCCATGGTGTAAAGTAGCCTGGGCCCTAGGGCTTCCTCTCTGGGAGGTGATAGAAGGACACTGATGAGCACTGAGGGGCAGGCATGGCCCACGCCCATTGTGGACGGCACTTCCCCACAGTCCTCTTCCTCTGACTTCAGAAAGGAAAGGCAAAGAGCTGCTGTGATGGCTCTTTTCCTGAGGTGTGGCAGAGATACTTCCTGGCCCAGAGAAACTCCCAGCCTGCCCCAGTTGCCCCTTGAGGGTCAAGAACTCACAGGAGTGCGGGTGCCACCAAGAAGAGGAGAGGAAGCGGTACAGGGAACTGTGCCAAGAGCTGCGTTCAGCTGGCTGAGGTCCTGCTACCGGGGATGCGTGGAAGTGGATCTGCCTCGCCAGGTGCAGGGCCAGCACGGCCAGAGTGCCCTGGGAAAGAAAGTGGTACATCAGGAACACAGCGCCTACCAGTCAATCATCATCTGCTCGGTCGCCTTCCCTGACGACCTGGGCAGCTCCACAGTGTGTACCTTCACGGCACTTGAGCCTGGCCTTTGTTGTTCTGTGGTCCTTTCCAGTTATTCACTTAGGGTTTGTCACTCCTGCTTAGTCTGTAAGCATAACAGAGGCAGGGACCATGGACCATGCACATTCTGGTATCCCTGGAGCCCAGGGTGGTGTTAAGTGAGAGTAGGTACCTAAAGAAAAATGGATGCTGAACACCTGTGCTAGTAAGGGACAGACTACGAGGGTCTAGGCAGACCCTTGTACTGTGGTAAGTTGGAGCTTAGCCTAAAATACAGGGACAAGGTGAGTCCCCAGTAAGGCCACGAACACACATGTACAAGTGGAAGTTTGAAAAGCTGACTCAGAACAGCTGAGTTGCTTATCCCTATCTTCCTGTGCTGTGCTGGAGACGCTCCAACACTTCTTTGCTGCCACAGGAACTATGCACCATAGCAAGTAAGACGGACAGTGCCTGTGCCCTCATGACATTTCTATCTTTGGCTGAAAAAGACAAAATCAAGCCGGGCACGGCGGCACACTCCTGTAATCACAGCACTCCCACAGGCAGAGGCAGGCACATCTCTGAGTTCGAGGCCAGTCTGATCTACAAACTGAGTTCAGTACAGCCAAAGCTACACAGAGAAACCCTGTCTCAAAAAAAAAAAAAGAAAGAAAGAAAAAGGCAAAACCCAAACATACAGAGAAACAAATACAATAACCTAACAATTATGCTAAACATCAAGAAGAAACCAAAACCAGAAGGCTACACAGAGCTTGAGAGGGAAGAGTACTAAAAAGCTTCCCTATGTAGCGGATGAGGGAGCTGCAACCAGGAGGAAGATACCATCATTAGGAAGTAAGGTGAAGAACACACAGTGTTGGAGACAGTTTGTGTGCAGAACTTTCCACGTGTGTGGTGGTGACACACCTAGAGACAGCACCTCTGGGATCTACGCCAGTTCTCTAAAGAAATCAACGTGGAACTGATCTAGGGTTCAGATCTTTGACAAAATGGAAAAATATTCCCTTCTCTATGGTATAATCTGCCTCTGGTCCACAGAAACCCAGATAGCCATGTCTGTGTCAAAGACATGACACATTCGGCTCTGCTGATGACACCAAATTGCAGGTTACAAAAAGGTGTGTGTGTGTGTGTGTGTGTGTGTGTGTCTGGATAGCTCAGTGGTTAAGAGCAGCTCTTCCAGAGGACCCAGGTTCAATTCCCAGAACCCACATGGCAGCTTACAACTATTTGCAACTCCGGTTCCAGGGAATCTGACACCCTCACACAGATATACATTCAGACAAAACACCACTGCATATAAAATTAAAATAATTAAAAAAACAAAAAGTGAGGCTCAGAGGGGTCAAGTCACTTGTCCAAAGTACACGGCATGAAGTACCAGGATGGAATGTAGTAGACCTGAGAGTGATAATGTGCGTCCGTTTCCCTCAGAATACCTTAGAGCTAGAATTTCTACACGGAACACTGCCTGTGCATCCAGATTCTGCCCTATGAGACCTAATGTTTGCTTTGTTCTGTTTTGTTTTTTGAGACAGGGCTTCTCTGTGTAGCTCTGGTTGTCCTGGAATTCACTGTGCAGACCAGGGTGACCTCGAACTCAGAGATCCACCTGCCTCTGCCTGGGATTAAAGGTATGCACCACTATCACCTGGCATGAGATCTAATGTTTATTATGCATCCCTGACCTTAGAGATCAAGTTCAACAAATATTTACTGAGCAGCTATTATGCATTAGGTTATTCTACAAGATACAAGCTACAATTCTACAAGGTGAAGCAGCCATGTGGAAAAGTTTGAATGTCAGGCCAGTAAAATCAGGTTCTTCTACTTAAGAGCCATGTGAGGTCAGGTACATTACTAACCCAAGTGTCCTTGTATATGAATTGAGGGTTAAATTCTCCTGGCAAGATTTTTGTAAATATTAAACAAGATAATGTGAGCATACAGTTCACGTTGGGAAGTCATGCTATCTATCAGCAATTTATTATTGTTTATGCTAAGTTCCATGTAGGCAAGAACTGTATCTTTCTTGTTCTCTGTTGTGTCCTTAGTACTTAACTCAGAAGTGTTAAATAAATGTCTATCGAATGGAGAAGAACAAATGCATGGCAGAGGCTGGAGGGATGGCAATATTTCTGTGAACATGCTCAGGTCACAGGCCTCACATGTAGATACAGTCTTGCCCTTGTTTCTACATTAGGGTGTTGTCCCATGAAAGATCATTCTGGACTAGGAAGGTACAGGACTGGAGCCTTACCCAGGAGATGGCATCCCGCAGACTGTTTGGGGAGACATGAGCAGACTTCCTGTGAAAGGCATCTTTCCATCCATGGCACTTTGGGTCCCTGTTCCTCTTTGGACCATGGGAGCCTGACCTAGATGACACAATTAGAATCTATTACATTTCTGTACAAAATGGGAGCAGGAGGCCACATGTGACAGAACTTCAGCCTCTCACCTGTCAAGGTTAGGCCTAGGGAACAGCAGGGTGGTGGAGGTTGTCTGAGGCCCATCTGAACTGGTGGGCCTGGGTGTTAGCCCTCGGAAGCCAGGTCCCAGCAGGCGGGGAAGAGCTGTGGGAACAAAAAGGGTCAGTCATCCCAATAGGGATGGATTGCATAGAGATGGCCTCCATAGTCTTCAGTCTGTGAGGGAGCCTTACCCCGGGAGCCCAGGAATCACTGACATCTGTTTGCACAGTGTTTGCTGGAGACGGAACCCAGGACCTCTAACATTCTAGACAAGCCTTCCATCATTGAGCCTGGGCCCCCGAGCCCTGGCAGCGGTTCTTAAATCAGGGTACAAACAGAAATCTTTGGCCTCATAGGGCATCCCAGGGTAACACCATCCCAGAACTAATAAAGCAAGACCCCTAAGGATGAAACACATTTGGAAAAACTTCTCGCAGAGTTCTGACGCAAGTGGTAACTCCTGTTCTAGAAGGTCACATCTGTAGGCAAACATTCTCACAGTACTAAGCACGTGTCTCTAAATTCCCCGCTTCCCACTGGCGCTCTTCCTTTGACTCCTCCCCTTCCAGAGCTCTCCCTACTTTGTTCTAACCACGTCTCAAATTCCAAAGGCGCCGGACACCTCAAACTGAGCCTCGTCCCCTATGTCCCGCCTTCCACGGGTCTGACACCACCCACTGCCGCTATGGCGATGGTCCCGCAGATCACGGCTCACTGCAGTTCCGAGTCAATCGCCTGCTGGAACTTGCCTTGCTGGCGACCCCTACCTCGCCCCAGGAGCCCTGTCAGGCGCCACATGTCGTTGCCAGCACCATAGAGAGCGCGCAGCCGCCAGATCCAGGCCAAAGGACGGGACAAGCGCCGCACGGGCCGCGGCGCAGTCCCCAGCGGCCGAGTCCCCAGCCAGCCAATCAGCAATCAGTCCTGCCGGAAGGATGGCGCTCTAGGGAGGAAGTGGCGGACGGGGCGGGCCTTGCGCTGGCGAGGTGAGGATTGCAAGGACGTAATGCGGATGCGGGGCCGAGGTGTCGTCCGGTGTCGCCAAAGCGGAGCCACGACGGTACGGGGATCCCGGATGGTGGCCGATTGGCGGCCTAACGTACCCAGGGCAGGTTTTTGCCCCCAGATTATAGCGCTGGCCCGGTTTTGTTTCTCTTTACACCTATACTGTCCACGAGGCAGGAATGAAAGGCAGAAAAAAATCCTCGCCAGCAGCCGGGCAAGAATTCCAGCACAGTTAGCAGCTGTTTAAGGCCGTTTTCTCTCTTCTCAGCCATAAGCTATTGTTTCTCTAGGAATTTCACTAGAAACCCAGTTTACAGGCAGAGGACAAAACTTACCTTGTGCAACCCTAGTGGCACCTGGTTTTTACTTTATCAGATTACAGTTCCATTCAATGAACCACCCATAAAGTTGATTTAACAAAAGAGAGAGAAGTGGAATGGTTCTCAGCGACATTTTGAGATTAACCACCAAAGAAGTATATGGCCAATACGAAGACAATTGCTACTCTCTCTCCCTTGAGGAGTCCATATTTCCACGTTGGTATTGCCTTCTGAGCCTCATGCTTAGGCCTATATTAAAGTTATTCCTAATAAAATCTCCAGATCTTCATCACCTTGGCCAGTCCTGAAATCTTTTTGGTCTGTAAGCCAGGAATCCTAGTTTGGCCTGAGTCAAAGTTCCTAAAAAATTAGAAGTCAGGGGAAGAAAAAAAAGTTAGGAGACTGCGGGCTGCTAAAGTTACAGTGTAGCGCTGTTTCCCTGTGCCTTCAACTGCTGACATTCTGTTTTCTGGGCCTCTGCAAGGATAGGATCAGCTAGAGCAACCTTGACTATTTGTTCCCATTCCTGTTCCCCCAGGCTGAGACCTTCGAGTGGTTGGTTGGTTGTTCCTTTCAAAATACCTAAAGATTCACGGCCCTGCTCCAGTCCAGTTGCAGCCAATGCTAGTTTTTGTAAACTGGTCCCACTTTGATCACTCTGGAATCCTTTGGGGGGAAAAAGTGAGGTGTTCAGACTTCCTCTCTCCTTCCCCACAATATGTGACTTTTAGGTGGGTGGAAGTGTCTGGGATAAAAGAGTACTGGTTGTACCTACTCTTAGACCCAGGCATGTGGAGTGAAAGTTGTGTTTATCTGTTAAACAACCTCAAGCCATATGTCAGCCACCATTCTAGGATCTAAGAAGACAGATTGATAGAGAGCATTTGTGGCCTCCAGAAATACATGGCTCTAGTACATTAAGAGTGGGCTGAAGTGAGGTATAGTGACATACCCTTTAGAAGTGGAGCAGGAGGATCAGTAGTTCAGGGACGTCCTCAGCTACATGGTTTTAGGCCAGCCTGGGCTACAGGAGATCTTGTCTCAAAAAAGTAGAATCTTGATACTAATTCCAGTAGTCGGGGGCTGGGATAGGAGGATCACAGATTCAAGACATAATGAGTCCAGGCCATTCTGAGCTATAAAGTGAGATCCTGTCTCAAAAAGAGAAAAGAAGGTCTGTAGGGGTCTCAGGGTCGGAGGCCAGGCTTATCCTGCACAAGGCCAAGTTCAGTCTCCAGCACCAACAAAAAGCAAATGGGCCCTGGTCCCACAAATGCCACTTTGAATACTAGCTTTCTGGTTTCCTGGCTTTGTTACTGTTGCAGGTTCGAAAGCACACTAAGCCTGTTATCTGTAAAATAGGGGAAATGATACCTTGTGCAATTGTGAGAGTCAAAACAACATAACTGTTTACTTAGGTCCTAGTCCAGAGAAATAAGTTAGTATTAATTATGGTGGTGGAGGAGGTTAAGCAGGGAACTATAAATAGTATTTTAATAGAAGCATGAGCAGTGGGTGAGGAATATAGCGTGGAAGGATTCAGATGTGGTTTGCATTTGAGTTGGGCTTTTAAACTTGAGTAAGTTTATTAGGAGAAGGAGAAAGAGCATTGCAAGCAGAAGAAACCACATGAAAGTCCGGGAGCCTGAACATGGGGAGCTATTCAGAAATGTTCTTGCCTGGGGAGTTGGGACAGCCACCTTTCATAGTGCATGTGCTGCCTGAAATAAAACAAGTGCTGGCTTGGCTCTGCTCCTTCTGGGACTTCCGGGCTCTTCTTCCTCTCAGATGCCTTTAGTTGGCTTTCTTCCTCAAGGCTCAGCCTGATCTCAGGTCTGCCATGAAGACTCCTGAGCTCTCACCACCTCTCTGCTTTTCCCAATCCCTGCAGTCCTTAATTTTTACTACACAGTTTAGCAGTAATTATATGTTGTCCTGTTATTTAATTATCTCATCTATGCAAGTGTAGTCTCTTCGGTTCTCTCCCTTGGGGCAGGGGTGGCAGCTTCTCATTTTATGTCCAACATGGGACTTAACCCAGACCATCAGCCCACAAAATATGTTGATACAATGTCTGTTAACTGCACAAGCCACAAGCACCAGGCCCTAATTATTGGATTACTGATTGAGCACATACTGGCCTGTCTGAAGTTAGTTGAAGAGGTTTGAAAAGAGAATAAGGCGTCTGCCTCCATATACAAAATGGCGTTACAGTCAGGGGTGTTGGCGTACGCCAGTAATTCAGTCTTGGTTGACTGAAGTAGGTGGATTGTGAGTTCCTGGCCAGTCAGATAACTAGTAAGACACTGTCCAGAAGGAGGAAAGACATGGCTTCAGGACATGACATGGCTATCACATTCATGAACTCAGCAGCCGTGGTCGCCTGCACCTCATCCAAAATACATGGCTCCAGTACATTAAGAGTGGGCTGAAGTGGGGTATAGTGGCATACCCTTCAGAAGTAGAGCAGGAGGATCAGAAGTTCAGGGATGTCTTCAGCTACATGGTTCTAGGCCAGCCTGGGCTACATGAGATCTTGTCTCAAAAAAGTAGAATCTTGATACTAATTCCAGTAGTCGGGGGCTGGGATAGACCAGCTAGAATTCTGATAAAGTTGAGGGAGGGGCTCTCCAGACACCACCCTTTATTTGAGGAACTGTTGGCAGTTGATATCTGCTGCGAGAGGGAAAATTGTATTTTTGAGGATGTGGCCTCTGGTGGGTTTCTCATGCTCCAGGGGGAAAGAAGGACCATTATTTCCCCCCAGAATCTTGGGAACATCAAGAGACTAATTGAGTGAGTACTGTGGAGGAAGCTGGAATCTTCACATCCATTCACTTGTTCAGCACGACCCACAGTAACACTGTTGGAATGACATTGACTTTTGCTCTTACTAGAAATGTCAAGACTTGAAGCCATCAGCCATTTTCTTCTTCTGCTCTCACACTCTGTCTTTTGGATTATGACCCAAAGTCAAGTTGATTCGATCTTTCCACAAAGACCAGCTGTTGTCATTAAGAACCTATTGTCTAGGTACCTAGTAAATCACTTCTTGTGATGTGTATACAAGCCATTCTTTTCCTATAACAGGGAGTACTGTAGACATTTGTTGTTGCCTTTATTTTTGTAGATATTTTTAATTTGTACTAACCAAGTTTATGAGAGTTTATTCAGTGCTGGAGGATACCTAGAGTTATTTATCAACTTAAAAAAATGGATGTGGCCCACTATGGTGGTACATGCTTATAATCCCAGCACTCAGGAGGCTAAGAGTCTGAGGCAGGAGGATTGTCATGAGTTAGAGGGCAGCCTAGTCTACATGGTGAGTTATAGGCAGCCTAGGAGACCCTGTCTTAACAGCAAAACAGGTCAAAGCAGCTTGTTCATGCAGATGGGCAGCACTAAACACAGAGATACATAACTGGTCAAAGTTGAGAAGTGACTGAATACTCAGCTTTAAATGATGCTCTTCCAACCCACAAGGATGAGGGAAGATGGCAGACGAGGAGGTAGACTGTAAGAGCCAGAGGATGTGAAATGCTCTCTTCAGGCATGACATGACTGTCACATTCAGGAACTCTACAGCTGGGGTCACCTGCATGATCTAGCCAGCTAAAATGCTGATATAGTTGAGAGATATGCTCTCCTGGTCCCCCTCCTTGTTTGAGGAACTGTTAGCAGCTGATATCTTCTTTGAGAGGGAAAATTGTTATATTTTTGAGGATGTGGCCACTAGTGAGTTTTCCACGCTCCAGGGAATGGTCCCGCATCCATACACACACGGCCAGCGCTAATTTAACTTTGTAGGCTAACAAAGGAAAAAGAAGACTCGAAGTTGAGAAGGAGATGTGTTGGGGAGATACAGGAAAGGTTGGAGAGGGAAGTGGGGAGTATATGTACATGGTCATATTTCATTGTATATATGTATGAAATTCCCAATAATAAAGCAAATTTATAAAAACAGAAGAATATGGTCCCTGAGGAAGCAATGTAGTAGTGCAGACAAAGCCAGCGGGCAATTAAAATACATACAGTGGCCTGGAGAGGTGGCTCAGAGGTTAAGAGCACTAGCTGTTCTTCCAAAGGTCCTGAGTTCAATTCCCAGAAACCACATGGTGGCTCACAACCATCTATAATGAGATCTGGTGCCCTTTTCTGGTGTGCAGGTGAACTTCTTACATAGTGGTTCAGAGTATACAAAAGTAGAACTTGTCAGGTGTCTCAAAAACTAGGCCTGGAACCTGTACTGTCTCTTCTGCACTCTGTTAGTTTAATCAAGTTACTGTGGAAGGGAAGACACCAGACCATGAATGTGGTGAAGTGTGGTTCTTTGGAAACCGAAAGATTCTACAGGAGAGGCTGTGCAGGAGCCCCATATAGGATGACAGTAACAACTTCTTTCTTTTTCTTCTTCTTTCTCTTCCTCTTCCTCCTCTTTTCTTCCCCCTCTGTCTTCTGTGTGTATGTCATAGAAGGACATTGACTATCTTTCTTTATCACTTTCTACCTTACTCCTTTAAGACAGGGTCTTTCACTCAACCAGCAGCTTCCCATTAGGGTAGGCTGGCTAGCCAGCGAGCTCCTAGGACCTGCTTGTCTCTCACCGTTCCCTCATGTTGGGGTTGTTATAGGTGTGCATAAGCACCTTTTTGTTGTTTCAAGGTAGGGATTCTCTGTGTAGCCTTCACTGCCCTAGAACTTCCTCTGTAGACCAGGTGGGCCTTGAATTTAAGAGATCTGCCTGCTTCTGCCTCCAGAGCTCTGGGATTAAAGGTGTGTGCCACTACCACCTGGGCATGCACAGCTTTTTACATAGGTGCTAGATATTTGAACTCAGGTCCTCATGGTTGGGCATCTTACTAAACTATTTCTAAATAGTTACTAAACTATTTCTCCAGTCTCCACAGATTGACTTCTTTCAAATGAATGTGGGGCGGGAGATAGAGCTGGGGCTAGGAATATAGCTCAATTGGGAAAGTGCTGGCTGAGAATGCATGGATTGTGCCCAGTTCCCCAGGACTTCATAAACTCAGCCTGATGGCACATTTCTGTAAGCTCAGCACGGGGAAAGTGGAGTTAGGATTAGAAATTCAAGGCCATTTATCCTCAGAAATGTAGCAAATTGGAGGTCAGCCTAGGATGCATGAGACCCTATCTCAAAAAAAAAATAAAAAATAAAAAAGATGGCAAAGACTGTGGGGAGTATGTATGTGTTTAGGTAACTGCTGTGTGGGATAGGTTGGATCTAGGAAGGAGGTCGAGTCCTCATTGTCACCCTGCCCTTCTCAGCCAGGAACTTCACATTTGTCACTGAAGGCTGAGTCATTCTCTTCAACACGGGCATCAGTTTTGTTTGTTTACAGGATTTGTTTTTTTAATGCAAACTCTTTAAAAATGTTTTGTTTTGCTTCATTTATTTTAAAAGAACATTTTGCAGGAAACCTGCCACCTGGTAGGAATCTGGACATGGGGTTGGTCGGTGGTCAAGCAATTTATACTTGGGTGTGAAGTGTGCTGAGGAAGAACCTGCTGGCAAGGAGCAGGGAGCATGGCACTGACCTCTCAGACAAGAAGATATATGAAATTGAAATTATCTTTTCATTACCAACGAAAAGGTAATGTAGAAGAGGGCAGAGAAGGTCGTTAAAAGAGTTTTCGCTGTAGTAAAAAGTCAAATAGTACTAAAGGGTTATATCAAAACGCAGTAGACCTCTGCTGCATGCCCTCCACCCTCCAGGCTGGCTCCCTGGAGGCAGCCGTTTTCAACTCTTTGAAGCGTCAGGAAGCTGGGCAGAAGAGCAGGAGTTGTGTGACCTTCAGTACCGTGCTCCCACTGACCGCCTGGTTGTCTTGGTCAGGTTAATTATTGTTTCCTTCAGTTCTCTCATGTGTATCATGGGACTGATGAAATAGTGCTCGTCTCAGAGGACACAGTCAATGAATGATGACTACATATGATGATGATGATGATGATGATGATGATGGAGTGATGATGGAGGAGGAGGGAACTTGAGAGCCACTGTGAACACAATTGGGTTTAGTCATACACCATACAAATAGCTCTAGGGCGTGGTTGTGACTTAGGGGAAAGGACAAGAACCCAGGCTCAGTTGAAGAAGTTTGAGCTTTTTTCCTAAGAGAAATTATTTGTTCCCAATCCCATTCTTTTATTCCCTATCTCTTCTACAACCTTGTCACTGTAATTACCCTGATCTTCATATCAAAGCATGCATTTCTTCACTAAGTTTTTGCTTTCCGCCTATGAAATATACACAAGCCTTTCCTATCTCAGCCAAGTCATTAATTGATCCTCCTGCTTCTTCAATTATCAGTCTGTTTCTTTGTCTCCATTGCCAAATTTCTCAGCACGAATGTTGCCTCTTGTTTCTGTATGAATCCCTGGATTTTGGCCTTGTTGGCCACTTCCATCTCTGTCTTTATGCTGCACTGGACACCAGGGTCATCAAGACCTGCCTTATTGGCCACCAGGGTACATTTGGACCCACAGTGTTTGAGTGGGTTGAGCACATTACTCCTTCAGTTTTACCTACAAAGGCTCACCCTGCCACTTCCTTATTTCTGTCTGTGTTTCTTCAAGCATCTAGGAAAGCGACCTTGAACTCCAGGTTGGCTCTACTTTCATTTGTCTTCCACGTGTTAGTTTGCACTGTCATTGTCAATACTGAAGCGTCACGGAAGCTAGCATCTGTAAAAGTTGCGTCAGAATCTGGAGGGGTGGGTGTAGATATCTGACGAATCCCAAAAGCAGAATATAGCTGGAGCCCAAGAAAGACCAGAAACTTGGATTCCGGAGCCAACAGAGTGAGCTCCTCCCCAGCCTGCCTTATGGATTTCTTGTGATCTGTATAGACACCCGAAAGGTGTCAGACACTCCCACACCCAGCTGATCACCAGGTCCTTCAAAAATCACACTCTTGCCTCGGGCACTTGAATGTGTGTCTCGTCCAGCTTCCCCTGAGATTTTGGCCATCTGAGGTCCCAGTTCAGATACACCTGTTGGAGTTCTCCAGGTACGTAAGGCTGGGGATGCGCCTCAATTGGTAGCATGCTTGGAAGCGTGCACAAAGTGCTGGGTTCATTCCTCAGCGCTGGGAAACCTGCATGAGGTGTGGCACACCTGTGATGCCAGCAGTTTTGAGGTGGGTGCAGGTGGCCCTCAACTACATAGTAGGTTCAAGGCTAGCCTGGCTACCTGAGACTCTAGGGGAGGAGGGCTGGAGGGATGGCTCAGCAGTGAAGACCACATCTTCCTGCAGAGGACCTAGGTTCAATCCCCAGCACCCACATGGTGGCTCACAACCATTTTTAACACTGCTGCATAGTGTTAAACATACAGAGGGGTGAGATACTCATATACAGAAAATACAATCAATTAATCTAAAGTAAGTAAGAAAGAAAGACTAGTGAGATGGCTCAGCAGATAAAAGCACTTGGTCACAAACCTGACAAAAAGAGCTCTACCTCAGGGACCCACATGGTAGAAACAGAGAAACTACCCCTGCAAGCTGCCCCCTGACCTTCATGTGTGTGTTATGGCATGCAAACGTACATGCATCTCCTACACATACTCACACTCAGTAAATATAGTTTAAAAAATAACGACATTTCAGATGCTGGGGAGGATGCAGGTTTCCGAGTGCTGGGGAGGTGATCTCATCTGGCCTCAGCCAGACCTCAGCAAAGAAGATCCTCAAGCAGGGTTCCCCTCCCAGCTCCCAAAGCTGTCACTACTAACTGAGGATCTAGGTGTGGCTGCCATGGAAGAGCAACGCAGAGCATGGGAATCCAGCCTTCAGAAAAGCTGGGGCAAGAGATGTAGCAAGCTCTGCAGTGCTTCCAGGAGGTGAGAGAGGTGAAAGCGGCATGCTTGGGGCTTCGTGCCAGGCTCAGACTAAGGCCTTCCTCAAGTGCTGGCAGCTAGAAGCCGGAGGTGCTTCTGATTCTGCTGAGCCCCTGTAGGTCCCTCTGCACCCTTGCGAGCATTTCTCATCAGGCTCTGTGTGTAGGGCAGGTATTTGGCTTCCTCAGGTCCAGCAGGCCTTCTCTCCCTGCCTGCTCCTGGGTGGTGGCCCTCCTGCCGCTGGAACTGCAGCTCCCACGCCCACCAGCGCAGAGCTGGGGGTGGGGCAGGGAGGCCAGCCTCACAGCTGTTTGCTCCCAGGCAGCATGGCTAAGTAGTTCACAGCTCTGGCTCTGAGTCAGAACCCGCCCATTTCACTCTGTCTGCTGCCAACGCTATCTTTGTGGCCCTGGGCAAGTTAACTCCTTTCTGCTTCATCTGTGCAGTGGGGATAATAATGATAGGCCTTGGTGCTGGCCCTGAGCTTTACTCTGATAATGCAGAGAAAGCACTCAGCTAGGTCCACCTTCACCTCCTGAAAACAGGGCCCAGTACTTGTTAGCATCGCTCCCCTCCCACCCTCCTCACTCTGCTGCCTGCTCCCTCTCTCTGTTCACATGTCCGTCTCCACCTTTGGCCTGAACTCCACCAGGTCAAAGATAAAATTGTATGTGTCTGTGTTCTTGGTGCCCAGCACAGGACCTGGCATATTTGATAATAGGGATATGAGTCTACTGTTGTAAGGAATTGATGAAACAGTTCAAAAGAACAAGAATACAGGGGCTGGAGAGATGGCGCAGCAAGTAAGAGGACCTGGGTTGGTTCCAGGCTCCCACATAGTGATTCTAACGCCAGGGTATCTGACGTCCATTTCTGTCCTGCATGGCACTAGGCTCCCACATGATATACAAACAGGCAAAATGCCTGTGTACATAAAACAATACAAGAAAAAGCCAGGAGTGGTGGTGTGTGCCTTTAATCCCAGCACTGGAGGCAGTGGCAGACATCTAAGTTCAAGGCCAGTCTGGTTTACATAGTGAGACCCTGTCTCAAGTAGAAAAAGTGCAGGAGGCAGAGGAAGGCCAAAGGAGGGTGTTGGGCAGGAGGTGGGGAGGGAGTTGTCCTCAGAATTTCATTGGCTTTGATGGTTCACCTTCCACTCCGGTCATTTACTGCACTTGAAGAAGTTTCTGTCATGGGGTTGGCCTGGGGGCCAAGAAAACTTCACGGACCACAGTAGATCGCACTACTGACCTTATAGAGCAAACTGAAAAATTGATGGACATTAGCCACAAAAACAAGCTAAGGATACATTTCATCTAGGAACCTTGCAAGGAACCAGAAGCCAAGGCTCTAATAGAGAAAGTACATTTTGGGGAGGGAGGAAGCAAAGCAGTAAGAGTCCTGGATGATGTGAAGGGTTGGTTGTGTCAAAGCAGAAGATGAAAGAACCTTCTACAGAAGGGCGCAGGCAGAAGGAAACTCGACTGTTGGGCAAAAAAACAAGGTTAGTGCAACTGGAGTTGAGTAACAGGGTGGGTCAAAGCTTCTACAAGGCTGCAGAGCTGGGAGAATGCATTCTGCAGAGCCACAATGAGAGACGCGAGCCTCTGTCCTAATGATAATAGCTCACATTTATTCAATTTTGTGTATATGTACACTGTGCTAAGCACCTTGTGTGCTTTTGTCATTTACCACCCACAATCCTCTGGGAGCCTGGGAATAAGTACTGTTATTCCCACGCTGCCTCGGGGAAAGTAAATCTGCTTAAAGGCGATCAGCGGGCTGTAGCAGCTATGATTTGAATCTAGGACCCAGCACCTTCCCTCCAAACCCCAGTGTGGTGCAGCCAAAGAGCTAAATGCGGACAGGCGAACATCTCGACTCCACGCTTCTCCGTGGCAGCCCTGGCTCCCTCAGGTCGGGGAGCTCGGCGGGGCTGACTGCCCGAAGAAGCTGCCACCGGATCGCCGGCCTGGGCGCCCACCCGCGTGGGACGCGGCCGCAGTGCGGAGGGCGCTCGGGCGTGTGCACGCGCGGTCGCCGCGGCTGTCCCGGCTGCAGCCGCGAGGTGTCCGTGTCGGGTGGCAGGGGCGCCCCGCGGCGCCCGGCAGGGGGCTCTCGGTTCCAGGCTCCCGCAGCCAGCCCACAGCTCCGCTGCCCGCATCACATCCCCTCCTGCCTTGAGGGAGAAAAGCGGGCTTTCGTTTCTGATTTAAAACGACTATTTTAAAATGGGTTTCATTCTTTTTTATTTTTTTCCCCTGCCTTCTCTCACAGCCAGAAAGAGGGGGAAAACGACGCCAAGAATCCATTCCAAACGAACAACCAAGATGAGGCGCGGCAGCTCCCAGATGTTGATGTTTTGTTTTTTGACATAAATCTTCTCACTCATATGGGAGTTTTCATTGATTCATGTTCCCATCTGCTGAATTTCCTTTTATTTATTTAATATGGCTTTTTGGGGAAATCTTGCTTCGAAGCTCTGGAGAAGCATAAACCGTGGCAGCCGCTGCAGCCCTCCTCCCTCTTGCAAGCCTTGCTGCTGGGGGCAGGGAGATGCGGTGGCGTCCTGCAGAGTGGGGTGGGTGTTGGGCGTACTCGGCAGCGAGGGGCAGGCGCTGCAGGCCTGCGCTAACGTGGCGATTCTGCCGCTTCGAGCCTTCCAGAGGCAGGGAAAGAGGTAGAGTGAAGAAGGGAGGAAGGGGGGGGGGGGTAGACTGGCTGATTCTGCTCCTGCTTCCCTGCTCACCCTCAGCACTACATTCCGTCCCTTTCCTGCTAGCATACACTTTCCTTTTGACACCTTGAGTACTAGGAAGCATCCAACAGTGGACATCAATATTAATCTGACGCTACATCTCCCGGTCCATCCTGTACCCTTCCACCCCAATAGTGATTTATCAGTAATTACAAACTCCAACCCTGGAGTCAGACCGAATCTTGACGACTTTCCAGAGGGAATTCTTGAACAAATTAACTTTTTAGAGCTTTGGGTTTCCTACATATAAAATAGGAATAATTACTACATCCTTCTCGGTACCAGTATGTTTTACAGAAAAGGAAACCGGTGCAGAAACCGATTAGGGCATGTCCAACTCGGCCCCATCCAAACCTACATCTCTACCAACCAGTTTCCCATTCCATCTCCTCCTCCAGGATTCCATTTTAAACTATTTGCCTGACAAAGATCAGAACGTTTCCCTCGCCCCCCCCCCCCCAAGAGGCAGAAGAAAAGACTAGGAATTAATGGTTCAAAATGATGGATAATTGAGAACAGTTTTCCTTGAACTTGGAAAATAGGCTCAGACTTGGGAGAACTCCTGAAGTCATCTTATTGGGTCCCTTATAGAATCCATACTGGCCTCCCAGACAGGCAGGTGCACTTACAGACACCTCTTACAGACACCTAGTCTATCAGAGGATACTCTGAGACATTAAGAGCCCCCTATAGGGCCAGCGCTTGAGAAGCAAAGGCAGGCAGATCTCTGAGTTTGAAGCCAGCCTGGTCTACATAGAGAGTTCCGGGACAACCAAGGCTACATAGTGAAACCCTGTCTCACCCTCCTCCCCCCCCCAAAAAAGCCCTGCAGATTATGGGATAGGCGTATTTGAATGTTAAGAACCGCAATTTCCATAGACCACAGTCCTTAAGACCTATCAGTGTCCTTATCTATATCTGTGAAGGTCAGTTCTGAGCAGAATGGAGTTTCCCATGTTGTGTGACCTTTTTCTGAGAAGAATGAACAAATGTCTATTCATCCCAGATAGGAAACAAACCACAGGTTGAAGAAACAATTTTAGCCAAGTCTGGTTTGGTGAACCAGTGAGTTTAATTGGGAGCAAGGGTGTTGGTTTACCTATAGGCACACTATCAGCTTACAGGCAGCTACACTGCTAAAGAAAAGTCCCTCTCCCCCAGCAACCAGTACCCGCTTATGTACTGTCCTTGCAGAGGGGCAGAGCCCAGTGAAGCCTCCTCCCTCTGTCATCGATGCTACCGGAGCCAATCTACTGTGACTCTCATGCTCTCGTAGCTGCTGAGAGTACAACAGCTGTGTCATTTCAGGAGGCCAGCATTCTACAACACCTGAGGTCACTAAGCTATAGAACCCTCCTCTGGGTATTGACATTCCTTCCCTATGAATAGGGAACCTTCATCCAACCCAACCTTCTCTATGTGTTCTGGGGGACCCTTTCCTGGCTGGGCTCATGTAGCTGCATATCTGAGACTGATTTGATTTATGCTTGTTGAGCCTTTGCACACATCCATAACCTTCACCCACGCATGCTGTTTTCTGGAACCGCTCTGAATGGTAAACAGCACAATACTTGGGCATGGGCTTAGAGCTGCACAGGAAGTGAACACTGAAAATGTGTACAGTGAAAAAAATAGATTATATGAAAGACTGCTCCTCTTCACTTTGCCCAAAAGCCACCTAGGCTGAAAGATGACTTCATTGGGACACTAAAGCCTACTCATCCAATCCATAATTTGTCCTTGAGATTGTTGAAATAGAGCATACACATCACATACAAATCCAAAAATAGAAAAACAAGGGATACTGGATCTATAGCTCCGTGGTAGAGTGCTTGCCTAGCATGAGTAAGACCCTCGTTTGATGCTAAGATCACACATAAAGAGAGAATGACCATAACAGACATGTGTAATAGATAACCATAGGATAGTATGGGGATAGCTGCTCTTATGCACATTTTCAGCATTGTCTGAATTTGTTACACCTCACAATAAAGTTGTTTAGACATAACTTACCTGGTAAGTTGTGTGTGAACTGAGGGAGATAATGCAGTTTCAGCTCTGACCAATCCTGTCTCGTGTGCAGTAGGTAGGCACTCAATGGAAGTGACTTTTCATGTTGAGGGATGATTTGAAGCCACATAATTAGTCACTGACAAACATTAAGAAAAGGTCCTTTGCTTGGAAGCATTGATTGCCTATTTTTGTGTGTTTGTATGTATGGGGGTAGAAGGTGTTTGCTGATTTAGAGAAAGTGACAGTTACAAACTCAGTGCAGAATTAGAAAACCTTACTCTGATCCCTCCCCCCCTCTCCCCCAAGAAGACAGGGGAGGAACAGAGGAACAGGAAAACTGGTTAACTCTGGGGGGAGGGGGGATCTAGGTGAAAATTCCATTTGTGTTGGCTCAAAAAAAGGGGACCAGGTCTGGGGTTCCAGTAGACCCCTGGATGTCTCACCTAAATCTGTCTGGCTGCATCATGCTTCCTGCAGTGTGGATGAGACGTCAGAAGCCAGCTCAGGCGACAGTGGGTTGGCCCAGGCCCAGCTCATTGATGGCGAGAGAAGCCATTCTGCTGACTGTGTGCTCTAAAGGTGCTGTGGAAGTGGCCAAGAGCAAGAGGCTCACCCAGCCAAAAGGCACTGAAATCAACCAGGGAGGCCAGGAGAATCTTGCCTTAGTCTTTTAGCCAGGAGACGCCAACAGAACTGTGTACCTCTGAGTATAAGCCTTTTGAGGGTCTCAGAGCCAAGACTGCTCTGGCCAGGCTTGCCATAAGCTCCAGGATATGCCTCCCCAAGTATAGCCTCCATTGGGGGTAGTGGGAAAGGCCTCTTTCCCCAAGCGTCTGTCTGCTTTCTGTTGTTATAACACAATGCCACAGAGTGGGCCACAGGCAACAGAAGCGTGTTCTGCTCTTGGTATTGGAGACTAGAGAATACAAGATCAAGGAGCTACATGGGAACATGGGCTTTCCTGCTGCACTAAGGCATGGAAGGAGGGTTCTGCAAGCACAGCAAACAGAAAGGCAGGACCAGAAAGAGGAAAGTGATAAACCCACAGTCAGAACTCTCATGACCTAACTAGTTCTTGAAGGCCTTCCACTTAAGATAGTTACAATGACAAATTCCAAATTGACTTTCAGGACTGACATTGAGACTACAGCACCATTGCTGTAGTTAACATTCTGTTAACCACCCCCCCCATCAGTGAATGTATGAGAGACATGATAAAAGCTTGAACCCATCACCAACACCGTGGATACTTGGCCTCTTGACCCTTTAGGATGTCTCTCACTTTACTCTGATTCATTCTTCTTAACTTAGTTCAGCCATTCAATTCTGCCGTGGGCCCCCAGACCTTAGCACAGCTAATGCCATGATGGAAGTACCATTCAGGCCATAAAACTCAGGATGTAGATGGCACAACCTGCCAAAGTGAAAAGCAAGACCTAATCCATCAAAGTCCATAGTTTTGGGAAAGTCCTAAATGTACTAACCTTGCTTTTTGGCTTCTGTAGTTTTGCCTCTGGTTAACTTAAGTATTCTGGCTAACTGAAGTATGTCAACCAGGATTTTTTTTTTTTTTGAGGCAGAGTCTCACTATGTAGATTTGGCTATCCTAGAACCCACTATGCAGACCAGGCTCTCCTCAAACTCATAGACATCTCCCTGTCTCTGCCTCCCAAATGCTGGGATTAAAGATGTGCTGTTCTTCTGGGCTTCAGCCTTCTTTCTTGGAGGCATTGCCCACAACGGGCTGGATCCTCCCATCTTAATTACTAATTAAGAATATGCTCTGTAGACTTGTTTACTGGCCCAGTTGATGAGAGCATTTTTTAATCGAGGCCCCCTCTTCCCAAGTGACTTCAGTCTGTGATAGGCTGACATAAAACCAGCTGGTACTAAGGGAAAGAAAGAGCTGCAGGATAGTTTATGGTTTTGACATTAGCAAAAGAGAAGCTCAAGTATGCATTCATGGAGGTAGGAGGTTGGTTGGTGGTTTGTTTGCTTGTGGTAAGGTTTTGCTACTTAGCCCAGACTAGGCTCAGTCTTGCAGTCCTCCCTCCTGAATTCTGGGGCTACAGTGTAGGCCCTCATGCCCACCACATATGTAGGATGCTTCATGTAGTTTAATGATGCTTCTCCTTGGGCCAGCTTTCAAAAGTGCTTGAGCTCCTCGTCAAAAAATCAGAGCCTGGAGCTTGTGTCATATGCATCAAGTGAAAATTGGTATCTCTGAAAACAGGGCCCAACATGACTAAGCAGGTGAAGCTGTTTCTTGAGTAAGCATGGCAACCTGATTTGGATCCCAGAACCCAGGGATTAGGGCAGACATCCATCTACACAGGTGTGGTGACACTTGGGGGCCTGTACACTCTTGCACTCAATACCAATAAATTAAATAAAATAAAGTTGAAAGTGGGATCCAAGTAATCTGCTTTTAAAAAATAGATAAAATGTAGCTAAGGAAAGAAAAAAAAAAAAAAACCAGTGTGCACACACTCCAGCGCCCTTTAGTGTTTTTCCACTGGTGTGTGATCACACCTCTATCTAGTTCTAAAACACTTTTACCAGCCATCAAAGATGTTCTATCCCCAGGAACCAGACACTCTGGTTCTCTCTCCTGGCAGCCTCTAACCTGTTGCCTCTTTCCAAGGATTTTTGGATCCTGAACATTTCATGCAAATAAAATGAAACAGTATGTGAACCTTTACGTCCAGCTTTCTTTTTTGTTTTTGTTTTTTTTTTACTTTGAATTTTTTTTTTAGGCTTATCTGTATGGTTAACTAATAGTTCACGTCTTTTGATTGTTGAATTATTTTAGCCATTCATCCACTGATGGACATTTGGGTAGGTCCCACCCTTGGCTACTGTGAAAACATTATTGCTATAAACATCCTTACATGAATCTCACTAGGTGTATTATTTGCAGATTAACTTCTGCAACACAATTTATTTGATTAGATGTTTTCTTGGGTCCACACCCAGTAATTGTTGGGATTCAGACCTGGGACAAGAAGCTGAGGTGCCTTTTTAACCAAAGCAGACCTGGCCTCCAGGTTCTCCTAACATCCCCAGTCCCTTCATGTACAGGGCATGGCTGGCATACCTCACCCTCTACCCTGAACTTTGCAGCCCTATATAATCTAGACTTTGGGACCGATGAACCCGTTGAGAGCTGCACACAACAAACCTGCATTTATAAGCTCTTATCTTGGCTGGAATTGGCTCATTTTGTTGAGTGGAAGAATGCTTTATCAATGTAATTGCTGGGTTACATGGTAAGTCTCTATTTAACTTTTGGGGGAGGGGCATGGGAGGAGAAGAGGGAGGGAGCTAAAGCTGGGATACAAAGTAAATAAATTGTAGTAAGTAATAAGGAAAAAAATTTAAAAAACTTTTGGGGCTGTTTGTTTGTAGACAGGGTCTCCAGTAGCCCAGGCTGACCTTGAACTCTTGAACTCCTCTGTCTTGCCTCCACTTCCCAAGTATCAGGATTACAAGTGTACATTACCACACTGTGTTAACTTTTTAATAAAACTACCAAACCATAGAGGCAGCTCTACTTTGGTTTCCATAGGAATGCATAAATAACCAGCATCTAAATTCTTGCCAACACTTGTGATTGCCAACACCATAACCATCATTATGGAAGAGAGGCGGTATTTCATGTGTCTTTGATATGCATCTCGATACTGACCAATGATGGTGAGCATCTTTTCATGTACCTATTGGCCATTTGTATGTCTCTTTTGGAGAAATACTGTACTGGCTTGAATAAGAATGGTCCCTGTAGGCTCATATATTTGAATTTTTGGTTCCCAGTTGGTGGACTATTTAGAAAGAATTAGGGGGCTTTGGGAGGTGTGTCACTGGGACTAGGCTTTCTTCAAAAGGCCACACCAGTCTTGCTGGCTTTCTGCCTCGTGAGCGTGGAAAAGCTGCGCGCTCTCAGCTCCTTCTCCAGCACTCTCTCTGCTGCCATGCTCACAGCCATGCTAATCATGGCCCAGTGCTCCACAGTTGTAAGCACGCCCCCAAACAAATGCTTCAATTTATAAGCTGCCTTCGTATGGTATCTCTTCCCAGCAGTAACTTAGGATGTCAAATCCTTTGCTCACTTTAAGAAATGAGTTGTCTTGTTGCAATAGAATGTTTCTTTAAAAAATTTTTTTATTTTATTTTATTTATTTTATTTTATTTTATTTTATTTTATTTTATTTTATGTGCATTGGCATTTTGCCTGTGTGAGGATATGTCAGGTCCCTGGAACTGGCATTAAAGGCAGTTGTAAGCTGCCGTGTGGGTGCTGGGAATTGAACTTGGGTCCATCTGGAAGAGGAGCTAGTGCTCCTGACCGCTGAGCCACCTCTCCAGCCCAGAATGTTTCTTAATATACTCTGAATACTAGAAGTTTATTGGATGACATATGATTTGCAATTAGAGTAAAAGCTTTTTGAAATACTTTCTGGATGATGTTTATTTACACAAAAGTTTTTAATTTTGATGTAGTCTATTTCCTTTGTTGCTTATATATGTGCTTATTTATTTATTTATTTATTTATAAGTAGTCTCACTATAAGCTAAGACCAACAGCCTTAGCATCCTAAGCACTGAGATCACAGGTGTACACTGCCACTCCCAGCTTGTTGCTTATAGTTATGGTTTTTTGTTTGTTTGTTTGTTTTGGTTTGGTTTGGTTTGGTTTGGTTGGTTGAGGGGCATTGTCTGCCACAGCTCAAATGTGAAGCTCAGAGGACAATCTGTGGGAGTCAGTTCTTTTCTTCCACCACATAGGTCATGGAGATCTAACTCAGCTCATCGTACTTGACAGATAGCTCTTTTCTCTCTGGGCCTTGTTGCTTATAGTTTTGACATCATATTTAAAAAAAACCACTGCCAGTTAGGCAATGCAAATGTCTATGGAAATAGATAGGAGGCCAACCTGGGTGGGTGAGAATCTTTCTCAAAGGAAAGGAAAGAAGGAAAGAAGAAAAAAAGGAAAAGAAAGACCTTGCTAAATTTAAGGTCATGAAAGTTTACACTCATTTTTTACTCAAAGAGGCTTTATACTTCTTGCTCTTATATTTAGATCCATAAAAACTTAACATTTTTGTTGATTTGCTTTTGTTATCATTATGAAGTTTGTGGCAACTTGCTACACAGCAACAGGAAACTAACACAGGCATTGATCAGGAGTTATCGGAGAGGAAAGCGACTCAACTGAGAAAATGCCTTCATAAGATCCAGCTGTAAGGCATTTTCCCAATTAGTGATCAGTTGGGGAGGTCCTGTTATAGTTATTTTTATAAAACAGTGTTTGTTTCTCTCTTAGGCAAGCTATCACACCAATAATTGAGACTCTTTTATATTATTTTAATAAGCTTCACAGCACAAGAACTGAGCAGTTATTAATCTACTCTTGACCTTCTAAGCTAATTTGGTTTCCTCCCAGTGTACATCCCAGAAATGCTTGGCACTTTGTAGCTTTCCCTGTTCCAGCTCTTTCTCTCCGGGTGTCTCCTGGAACTCTCCCGTGGCGGAATCCCCTACTTCCTCTTTCTAACTCCTTCTCTTGTGGCTGGCAGGAAGTCTAGCACTATTCTCTCCCCTGCTCAACAACTAGCTGTAAGCCGCTTTATTGACAAATCAGGGGACAATTGGGGGCAGTGTTTACTGAGACAGGAGATTCTCAGTACAGAAACCAGCATTTGAATTACATAATGACCTTATACCTACAGGTCCCAGATCATCGTGGGTAGTGCCACAATGGTAGACATGGGCTAGTGGTCCCGGGTTCTATAAGAAAGCAGGCTGAGCAAGCCATAGGGAGCAAGCTAGTAAGCAGCACTCCTCTATGGCCTCTGAATCAGCTCCTGTCTCAAGATTTCTGCCCTGCTTGAGTTTCTGTCTTGTCTTCCTTTGGAGATCTGGACAGCAATGTGGAAGTGTAAACTGAATAAACCCTTTTCTCCCCAACTTGCTTTTTGGTCATGGTGTCTTGTAACAATAGAAACCCTAACTAAGACACCTATCAATTCAGCAATACTCCAACTGTCTGTTGCAAATAAGGACCATCTGGGAATCCCTGATAAGTAGATACTCCTCTCTCTCTCCAAAGATATATGGTACCCCACCATGCCCAGCTTAAGATATGCCTTCTTACACAAATGTGTTCATACTTTGAGAAACCTGCTCTCAAGTCTATTTCCAGGCTCTGATAGACACCAAATACTTGGCCAGGAATACCATCTGGACGTGTGACGTTTACCTCTCCATGACTCAGTCCTTTAAAGGATACATACAGACAGCTGTATGGAAGATATGTAGATAGAGAGACTATCCACACCCTCTCCAGTGTATCCAGCTACCAGGAAGCTTTATAGTGAATTAAGGGTTGTCCACCATGTAAGGTGGTATGCGTTAGTTATTTCCTGAGACAAAGCTGTGGGAAAACACTGGACAAAAGCTCCTTAAGGCGGGGCTTATTTGGGCTCCAGGGTCTGTTATACCAGGCAGGGTACTACAGCAGGACTGTGAGATGGCCGGTCATATATTGCATGCAGTTAGGAATCTGAGAGATGAATCCTGCGGCTCGACTCTCTCTCCATTTCAGCAGCCTGAGACTCTAGCCAGGGGAATGGCACCCATCCAGGCTGGGTCTTTCCATTAAGCCTCCGAAGACACCCTCACCCACAACTAGGAGTGTGTCTGTTAGGTGACCCTACATTACAATCAAACCGATCATCAAAATTAGTCATCACAATAGGGGCAACAATTTCTGGGGGTTGTGTTATGTGTTCATCCGCATTCGTTTGCTTTGAAGTAAGGTCCTGACATACAGCCTGGGCTGCCCTTCTACTGAGACCTTCCTACTTCAGCCTACCAGGTGCTGAGGTTATGGCGTTGCTACTAGGTTCAACCTCCAACTTATTTTAGTGTGTAGATACCCAGTTGTCCCAGTGCTATAAGAGAGCCATCTTTTTTATTTATTTATTTAATTTAATCACTTTACAGCCTGATCCCAGCTCCCTTCCTCCTCTGTTCCCAGTCCCATCCTAATGCCCTTTTTCCAAGAGAGTCAGCTTGGTCTTAGAATTTTTGCTAAAAACCTGTTTACCACAGTTGTATGAGTATTTTCCTGAGCCCTCAAGTCCACTATCTTTTGGGTTTTGTGTGTTTAACTTACTATGTAGACCAGGATGCCCTCAAATTCACAGAGATCTGCCTGTCTCTGCTTCTCAAGTGCTGGGGCTAAAGGCCTGAGCCAACGTACATGGATCCAATTCGATTATCTTGATAGATATATTTACCCTTAATCCAGTATCAGACTATTTTGGTAACTGTAGCTTTGAAATCATTAAGTGTGAGTCCTCTGACTTCATTCTTTTTTAAAACTGTTTGGCTTTCCAAGGCACCTGCAATACCACATGGATTTGGGGATCAACTTTTTCATTTCTGCACTGAATCGAAAGATCTGAAGACAGAGCCAAGGAATGATTGAAAAAACAAACACCTAAGTCATAACTTAAAGTTGACTGTTTTAACTTTAAGAAACTTATTCACTTATTGTGTGTGGGTGTGTGTGTGACAGATGCATGTGTGCCGTAGTGCATGTATGGGGGTCAGAGGACAATTCTGTGGATTTGGTTCTCTCCATTCACCTTTACAAAGGTTCCAGGCATCAAACTCAGCTCTCTAGGTGGCTTTACCAGCAGAACCAACTTGCTAACCCTATCCATCCACCCACCCACCCACCCACCCATCCATCCATCCACCCACCCACCCACCCATCCATCCATCCACCCACCCACCCACCCATCCATCCATCTCTATATATCTATGTATTAAGCATTCAAGTTATTTATTTACTTTACGTCAGATCGTAGCTTCCCCTCACTCCTCTCCTCCCGCTCCCTCTCCCCACCCCTCCCTTTCATCCCCCAAACCTCAAATGGATGTCAACAGGCTGCAGCGGCATGTCAAGTGGCAGTAAGACTAGGCGCATCTTCTTCCATTGCGGCTCGACAAGGCAGCCCAGTTAGGGGAAAGGGATCCAAAGGCAGGTGGCGTAGTCAGAGACAGCCCTCCTCCCACTTTAGGTGTCCCACACAAAGACCCAGCTGCACAACTGTTGCTTGTGCAGAGGGCCCGGGTCCATCCCATTCATGCTCTCTGGTTGGCGAGTCTTTCTTCTATAAGTTGCCTTGGTCATGGTGTTTTGTCTCGGTAATAGAAAGATAATTAACACACACACATGCACACGCATATTCACACAAATAAATAAAATTACCATTATTTAGGAGAAAAAAAAGAACTTATTTTCTAAAAAGAAAAGAAAGTCCAGGTTAGTTGATTCTGTAGGTTTTCTTGTGGTGTCTTTGACCCTTCTGGCTCCTTCAATCCTTCCTCCCCCTCTTTCACAAGATCCCCCAGACTCCACTTAATATTTGGCTGTGGGTCTCTGCATCAGTTCCCATCAGTTGCTGGGTGAAGTCTCTCTGATGACAGTTATGCTAGACAGTTATGCCTGTCTGCAAATACAGCATATAATCACTAACAGTGTCCAGGGTGGGTTTCCTCTCATGGCGTGGGTCTCAAGCGGGGCCAGTCATTGGTTGGCCATTCCCTCAGAGTCTGCTCCATCTTTTACCCCTGCATGTCTTGTAGGAGGGGCAAATTGTGGGTCTGAGGTTTTGCAGCTGGAGCCAAACCCTATTTGAAAAATTTTAAGGGACTACCATACTGTGTTTTGGTAGAAACCACACCATTTAACATGCACAGTTTCCACTTTCTTCACATCCTCACTTGTTATTTTTTGAGATTGCTTTTTTTTTTCCTTCTGTCCTTCTTTCCTTTTTTCTTTTTTGATACTATGAAATGACATGTCACTGTGGTTTAGCGCACAATCTTAATTTTAAAATAACCTTTTTTATTTTGGAATAATTTTAGACTTACAAAAAAAGTTGTAAACAGTGTCTCATTCAATTTCCATTTCTCCAAACGTTACCACCTGACTAAGCACTTTATCAAGTCTGAGCAGCTGTATTTTTATCACACGAGTGTGTACTCATGCATAGATGAGCTTGCACGCACGTGTGTGCACATACAGAAAAATTCTTTTCTAAATAATAATAATTGTATTTATTTGTATACAGATGTGTGTGTGTGTGTGTGTGTGTGTGTGTGAGTTACCTTTCTATTGCCAAGAGAAAACATCATGACCAAGGAAGCTCATAAAAGAAAGCATTTGATTTGGAGCTCACAGATTGAGAGGGTTAGAGCCCATTACCGTCATGATGGGAAGCATGGCAGCCAGACATGGTCTTGGAGCAGAGGTGATACGCAACTGATTCACAAGCAAGAGGCAGAGAGACAGAGACAGAGAGTTGAGTGGGAACGGCCTGAGCGTTTGAAACCACAAAGCCCACCTCCTTGTTGGAGGAGGTGTGCCACATGGTGACATCTTCCAATCCTTTCCAATCAGTTCAATGACCAAGTACTCAGATACTTGAACACTTGAGGGCCATTCTCATTCAAACAGCAAGTGTGGTTGGGTGTGGAAGTATGCATATGTTGCAGTGAGCGTGTGGGGGCTAGAGGACAACTTTGTGACCTCAGCTCTTTCTTTCCATGGTAATTTCATTTCCAGAGATTGGCTTCAGGTTCTTAGGCTTGTGTGGCCGGAGCGTCATCCCCTGAGCCACCGTAAAGGGCCTCACATGGTGTTTTTCACATGTGCTAGAGAGCTGCTGATCTGAAGGCTGGAAAAGGTTTTTCAGAGAAATGCATCTCAGGTGTTACTTGAAAGACAAGTGTGAATGAATACAGGAAGCAGGGTGTGATCCAGGCAGATGGAACAAACTGTGTCAAAGCCTGGGGGTAATAAAGAACCGAGGACACTTGAGGATAATCATAATAGCAATAATAGTAATTTATTGACACTTACCATATGCCAAACATTGGTAAGTACTTTAGAATGTTATTTCACTTAATTTCTCACAACAAGTCTATAAAGTGCGAGATGTTATCATTTCTGTTTTCCAGATGGGGCAACTGAGAGTTGAAAGAAATAAGTTGTCCAAGGTCACCCAAGCGGTTATAAAATGGCAGAGGCATGATTTGAACTGATCTCCCCCACCACACACATACCACACACACACACACACACACATACCCTCACACACGTATACACAGCACTCATTATATACACTCACATACACACATCATACACACACTCTCACGCACACACACTCACTCATAGACACATACACACACAGTATTCATCACACACACACACACACACACACACACACACACACACACTCCTGATTCCTTTTCTTCCACCAGCCCCAGTAAAGTTTATTCACTTACCTATAGGAAGAAGCGAATGATTGAATACAGTTTTCCCTTCTCAAACCATTCACCTTTCAGGGAGCAGAGAGGCATTGTTATTCCAAACTGTTGCTTACTCTTATTGTTTCTCTTTTATGAACTGATAGCTGAATGGATGAATGAATAAATAAATAGAAGCAAAAAGCATTGGTAACAATTTGCAATTATCTACTCATTCGTGTGTTTACCTGTTTAATGCCTGCCTCTCCCACTGAGATTTCAACCCTCTGACATCAAGGATCCATTCTGTTCAGTGAATCTGATTGATACTAATAGATGCTTGGTTTTGGGGGGAGTTTTGCTGGTGCTAGGCACTGAACTCAGGACCTTGCACATGCTAGGCAAGCACTCTACCACTGAGCTACATCCCTAGACCCTTACATATGTTTTGATTAAATGAAAATACAAATTTCAGTATCCCTGTGATGTCAAATAAGCAGGGTTTTGTTTTTTTTTTTTAATTTAAAAGAAATAGATTCTTGGGCATCATTTATGATGTCAGTCATAGTTCCTTTTGTTTGCAGCCTGACTCATCCATTTGTCATATACCATAGAAAATGCTAGGGGTCTATCCCTTTCTGTGGAAAGGGATACAGGAAATGCCCTGATTTAGCTGGCATAAGAAGCATCTCTTGAAGTCTTTGAGATGGCTCTGTGAGTAAAGGCACTAACCACCAAGCCTGACAACCTGACTGAGTTTAATCCCCAGGACCCACATGGTAGAAAGAGAATTGACTCCTGTATGTTGTCTGCTGGCCTCCACGTTACACGCACAGAGGCATTTGTGCCTACACACACGCAGATACGATGAGAGACACAGACAGACAGACAGACAGGGACAGAGAATAGAGCAGATTTTCTTTTCTTGTATACACCCTTAATCACAGTAGTTGAGTGGCAGAGGCAGGTGGATCTCTGAGTTTGAGGCCACCCTGTCTATGGAGCGAGTTCCGGGATAGCCAGGTCTACACAGAGAAACCCTGCCTCAAAAAAGCCAAAAAATAAAATAAAAAGGAAGGAAGGAATTTTAAAGAAACTTTTTGACTATTGAGAATTCCAGACCCAGAGAGGGAGGTGGTCAATCTTCGTTCAAGAATGCTGTCAACATGCCAGGTGTGATGGTCCATGCCTGCAATCCCAGCACCTGGGAGGGAGAGGCCGGAGGCGCAAGAATTCAAAGATAAGGCTGAGAAGATGGCTCAATGAAGTAAAACACTTGCTCTGGAGACACGAGGGCAGGATTCTGGATCCCCAGAACGTAGGTGAAGATGGGTAGGCACGGCAGTCTTCTTGTAATGCCAGCACCTGGGAGGCCGAGACAGAGGATCGCTGGACAAGCTAGGTAAGTGTGCTAGGTGGGATTGGTGAGCTCTGGGTTCACCTAGAGCCTCTGCCTTCATAAATGCAGTGGAGAGGGATCAAGGAAGGCACCTGTCATCAACTTTGGGGATCTACATATGTGTACATGCACCTGCATGCACAGGTACCTACAAACATGTTCACACATACACACATGCTCAGACACAACATTCACACACATATAAAAACTGCACAAGCTGTATTCAATCCTGTCTCAAAAAAAAAGGTCAGGGGAAGATGGGAGATAACTCATCAGTAACACATTTGCTTTGCAAGCATGGGGCCTGAATTGGATTCCAAAATGTACCCTAAACAATCTGGGCCTGGTAACATGTGCCTATAATCCTGGTGCTGGGAAGGCAGAGAGAGTAGGTTCCCCAGGGGTTCACTGGCCAGACAGTTTAGCCTAATCATCAAGCCCCAGGCCAGTGAGAGATACAGTCTCAAAACACCCAAGATAGGGAATGACATCTGGAGTCAACCTCTAGCCTCTACATGTACATATGAATGCATGGACTTGCACACACCAACTATGAGCAAGATAAAACTGAACACATCTTCAGAAAGCCAAGTGTATTCGAGGAGACAAGGAGGCCAGTGACCTCCCTAGCACTTTTCCTATTTTGGGAGTTGGCTTTCCGGCGCAGCACCAGAGCTAGCTGAAAGACCATGCCGCAGGTGAAAGCGTAATTGCTCCTTACTTTCCCTGGCTTCTCCAGTGTTAAATTAGCTTTATGTCAATACCACATCAGCAGCTCAGATGAATTATTGAAGCTCATTCACTGCAATGGGCCCAGGTTCCACTTGCTTTATAGGATGGAGGTGGATGTGAGCATATTATTTTTGTCTGTCTAGTTGCGGTCAGTACATTTTCAGTCTGTCACTAATATGAAGGGACTTGGGCCCGATGGGCAGATCATTCCAACCTCTATTTTTCATGAGAGCATCGGAGACTGGCATAGCAGGAGGGCTGAGCCCTGGATGAGATGGAGGAGCAGAGGAACACCAGTACCGACCACCAGCTCATGGGGGCTCTTATCACCACCACCCTTCACACTGTCATCCCTAACACCTGTTCATCTACACAGAAACACATACCACCCGCCCATCGATGTGTGTGTGTGCTTTTTAGAGTGCTAATAAACTGTATTCACCAAAAGCCCAGGGCAAAAATGTAAAGGATGGTCAACATTTTAAAAGAATGATTTTCCAAAAGATGACAAATTTTAAAGCCTTCTTTCCTCCCCCACCTTCAACACCAATGCTTGCCTAGAAGTGCTGGCTAGATAGTGCTCTGTCCTTGGCAGGGGTGGATGACCTGAAATATATATTGTCAAGGGCATGGAACCTGACTGCTGGAGGCTTCTGTGTAGGGGCAGCTGTCCCCCTTCTCCATTCAGGAGCTGGTGCACTCCTGAATTTCAATGTATGCTCCTGCTGCTTAGTCCAGATGCCACAACTTATTAACTGTAGCTTTGCATATACCCATGCACACCTGCACTGATGTTTATTGTCGCAAAGATGATTCCATGTGCCCACTCTCTCTCTCTCTCTCTCTCTCTCTCTCTCTCTCTCTCTCACACACACACACACACACACACACACACACCATTCTCAAAGATAGACCTCCTAATTACAGGGTTTGGTGTTGGAAATCCGATTCTATCAGCAGGTAACATACCTTCACACACCCCACCATTAAATATTTATTCCTTTGGGAGTCCCCAGTTGAAAATCAAGTACCTCTGGTCAAGGCACTACACCATAAAGTTATCATCTAACACTTTGGCAGGAACTCCCTTCTGCCCAGGGAACCTCCTTCTTCTTGTCTGTGTTGGTATACTGTTCTTTTAAAATGTATACACCTGGGGCTGGAGAGATGGCTCAGCAGTTAAGAGCACTGTCTGCTCTTCCAAAGGTCATGAGTTCAATTCCCAGCAACCACATGGTGGCTCACAACCATCTGTAATGTGAACTGATTCCCTCTTCTGGCAGATGTAAATGCAGACTGAACACTCATATACATGAAATAAATAAATCTTTAAAAAAAAATGTATACACCTTACCCTTGTTCATTCAAATGCTGATTTTCCCCCCAACCACTCTCTGGCTTCAATCCGGTTCAATCCGGATGTTGCGTTGTGATACTCATTCTAAGCATCTTGTCTCAACTCTTGTGTAAACAGGCCAAAATAAAGCAACTAGACACAATGTTGAGCTGGGAGGAGCCAGAGGACAGGAAAGAGGGGAGGAGCTAGAGGGCAGGAAATGAGTGGGAGGAGAAGGGGGGAGAGGAGAGCTAGGAGAGAGGAGCTGGAGGAGAGATCTTAGAACTACGTGGAGAGTATAATGTGGGAAATCTAAATGTTAGGAAACTATGAGGGCTTGGAGGTTTAGGATGGAGTAAATATTGCCCAGCATTGTGTTCTAGGTAAACTAAATAAGCCCAGTCTTTGTGTGGTGATTTGGTTATACAGCTGTTTAGGACTAACAGCAGAATTACCAGAAGTTAAACCAACAGTAAATATTAATCGCCCCCTTACAACATGTCTGGCTGATTCTTATTTATTCTTCAGGTCTGGTCCTGTTTGAACCTCACTAGTCAGGGAGAGCAAGTTGTTCCATTATCCACCCTCATTACCCCTATCATTTCCCCCTGGATGAAGCTATTATAAATGCAATTAAATAAATGCTTGTGTGGTTCTATTTGTTGTAGCTGTTATTCACGTGTCTTGAATATAGGCTAGGGCCTGTCTAACACAATACTTGCTACAGAATAGATATTCAATAAACTTAGACGAAGTTGGAGGGTTTGGGGAAAGGAGAAAGGAGAACGGGGGGGGGACATGTAAGTTCAGAGACACTGACTCTAAACCCTACTAATCTCAGATCTCAGATAGCAATCACACCCCTCCCTTCCTTACTTATGAGGATGTCACAGGGCATGATAAAAGCCCAGTGGGACCACAAGGGACAGAGCTAGGGGTGAGAAAGGAAGACGATTCAGAGAGGAAACAGGCTCCAAGAGGCATCATCACCTGGCCTAGATCCCCACTTATCCAGAAAGTGACTGGGCATGTACAGAGTGAGCCTCATATGAGGGACGTACTCTACAGGTGTTTCCTAGTTGTTAATGGGAAAGATATTTGTTCCAGAGAACATACATACTGTGAGTCATTGCAAACAATACTGGCAGACACTATCTATCAAAAGTTCAGGACACGTCAGGCACTGATGGTTTGTATCTATCATGTATCATTATCCAGCCAATACTCTTCACCATCTTGTGAGATAAGTACACAATTATTTCCACTTTATAGGTGGAAGAAAAAGCCCAGAGAGAAGAAATAATTGGCCTAAGGTCACACAACTAAGAAATGACAGAAGCCATGTGGTGGCACACACTTTTTGTTGGTTTTTTTTTTTTTGGTTTTTTTTTTTTGTTTGTTTGTTTTTTTGTTGTTGTTTTGGTTTTTGAGACAGGGTTTCTCTGTGTAGCCTTGGCTGTCCTGGACTCACTTTGTAGACCAGGCTGGTGTTGAACTCACAGAGATCAGCCTGCCCCTGCCTCTCAAGTGCTAGGATTAAAGATATGTAGCACTACCACCCAGTTTGGACAAGCAAGGACAACCAAGGCTACACAGAGAAACCCTGTCTCAAAAAAAAAAAAAAAAGAAACAAACAAACACATTAAAAAATTTTAAAAAACACTAAAAAAAGAAAGAAAATACATGGCAGAACCCTTGCAGCAGAACTGTGAGGCCAGGCTTTTTGTTTTACTTTTCAAGCCAGGGTTTCTCTGTGTATCCCTGGCTGTCCTGGAATTCACTCTATAGACCAGGCTGACCTCACACTCACAGATATCCTGCCTCAGCCTCCTGAGTCCTGGGATTAAAGGGTACACCATCAGGGCCTGGCTAGACCAGGCTTTTAACCCTAGGATATGCTGTCTGCCTTAAGTTCTTTAGGAGCCAGGGAGCTGGGCCACCCCTTGTCCTTACATTTTCATAGTCACTCAAAGGACACACACCAATGTTGTTTAATGGACTTGTGACATATTTGTTGGAATGTCAGCAGATGCCACTGTTTTCTTACAACCCCCAGGACCTGTCTCCTGACTGTTGGACTCAGAGAACAGGCAAGATGATGCCCAAACATCTGTTATATCAGGAGGAAGCAGATACCAACAGCGGGGAGGCATTAGCTCCTTGGTGTTTTCCAGCAAAACATTCCTAGACTCCTGGCCCTCCTGCTTGAAAGATGAGTCCTTACAAACACTTTAAGTCATTTCCTTCTAACCCTCTCAAGGGAATCCTGGGCCTCGTTTCAGAACGATGGTCTTAAGGTAGGTGACAGGTGGAATGCGCAGAGCAACATGGCCCCAAAACAGACAGTGAAAGAGAGAAGCTGCCACTGTTCGCTGGGACTGTCCTCAAGGCCCTGGATTGTAATGTACAGCTAGCTCCTTGCAGGGAGTGAGATCAGCATACCTTTGACTTTAAGGCCCCAGTCTTGTCTGTTTCTTTCTCTTCCCAGTGCGCAGGGTTTAGCTTTGCTTTCCTAGGGATTCTCAGAGCCTGATCTCCTTAAAGATCTCCCAGTTATAACTTGTGGCCAGTTTGATCCTAGATTTGTGTTGCTGAAATTTGGTTGGAGACAATACTTTCTTTCCCCTTTCATCCTGTCCCTATACTAACACTACCTGCTTAGTCACAGAACTTCCATAGTCCAATGGCAGGTGGCTTAGCTCCTTCTGCCTTCCCTGGGGTGTGTGTGTGTGTGTGTGTGCCTGTCTGTATGTGCTGGAGATGAAGCCTAGGGTCTGTTCTTTTCTTTTAAGACAGGGTTTCTCTGCATAATAGCCCTGGCTGTCCTGGACTCACTTTGTAGACCAGGTTGGACTCAAACTCACAGAGATCCACCTGCCTCTGCTTCCCGAGTGCTGAGATGAAAGTTGTGTGCCACCACACCAGCTAAACCTAGGGCCTTAAGCCAATATGATAACATTGAAATAGGTCCCCAGATTCTTTCTGCTTTTTATTTGAGACTGGCCTGGACCTCACACAGGCAAACGTAGACCTCACAGTCCTCCTGCTTAAGCCTTCCAAGTAGCTGGGATCACAGGCTTGTGCCACTGTGCTCTGTTCTTGCTTTCTTCTAATGAGAAACCTTGAGATCTGGTCTGTATTCCTTGGACCCCCTTAACATTGGTGTACTTAAGTCATCAGATGGCAGAAAGAAGGAAGGAGTCTTTCTGTTTTCAATATGTGTCATTTATTTATTGTGTGTGCACGTGTGCAGGTCAGAGGACAACTTGCAAGAGTCTGTTCTCTTGTCTCACTGTCTGAAAATCAAACTGAGATCATCCAAATGCTCTTACCACTGAGCCATCTCCCTGGCTCTTCACTGATAAGTAGAACCCTAGAGATGGGGCATTCTCTTGTAAGAGCCATTCCAGCTTGTGAATATCTGCTTCCTAATTCCTGGAAAGTAAATTTTTGGCAAAGTGTTTTTTTTAAATCAATAGTTCCACCATCGTGGCCTTTTGATTTCTTACTTTGCCAGTCTTGACAAACACTAGCTCGTCTAGTGCAGCTTCTGGGACTCTATCCACAAGAACTTTCAATTATTTTGGAATCACTAATTCCCTAAATTAACTCTTCCAGTTTAAAATACCTAGACTGGTTTCTGTTTCCTGGGCTGAGCTGAGCCCTCACATAGTTATAAAGTGAAACAAAATGAAACAAAATGAACAGAAGCCAGTGTTAAGCAAAAAACACTTTTAAAATTCATGGCTTAGGTCTATGGTCCAGATTGCAATAACAAAGACAGAATGACAGAAGAAAACTATATATAGTTATTTAGTGTTTTATCTGACATAAGAGCCTTCACATGGAAATGAAGACCCAAAGAAACAGGGAAACCTGTTTAATAAAAATTAAATTTAAATAATTTAAATATACACTGTTCCTAGGGCTCAGTGAAATTGTCCTTAACACAAACAAACTGTGGCCCACAAAACCAGAAGCTGCTGTTATAAACCAACTTCTTCTGCTAATGCAGGGTAAGCTTTCTCTTTCTGAGGAAAAAAAGACATCTGAATTCCTCAGATTATATGTACTAAATATGTGCAGTCTGGGCCAGCAAATGGCTTTGGTGGGTAAAGGTGCCTGCTGCCAAATATGATGATCTGAGTTCAAGTTTCAGAACCTACATGGTGGAAGGAAACAACTTGTTATCCCAAGTTGTCCTCTGACTAACCACACGAACACTGTGGTGCATGCACACACACACACACACACACACACACACACATACACTTGTGCACACACACACACACAGTCGTGCACACACACAGAGACAGAGAGACAAAGAGACAGAGAAAGAGAGAGGATAGAATATTCTTTTTTTTAGAAATTTTAAGTTGGACATGATGGCACAAGCTTTTAATACCAACACTTGGAAGGCAGAGGCAGTCAGAACCCTGAGTTCTGAGTTCAAGGTCACATTGGTCTACAGAGCAAGTTCCAGGACAGAGAGACCATGTCTAGGAAAAAAAAAAAACCTTACTCAATAAGTAAGTATCAGCATTTTAATTTCAGTTATATCTCAGTAAGAACGATTAATATAAGAACAGCTTATGTTTAGAAGATAGAGGCAGGGACAGAGAGAATAGACAGGCAGCCAAAGAAACATACACATTTCAGAGCTTTGTGACTTCTATAGGAGAGCTGCAGACAAATAAACTTACAGTTCAGATGTTACCATTTAGAAGTCTGCTATACACTCACTATTGAATGGATAGTACCATACACACACACATGCACAAATCATGACTTAACAATTTTCTCTCTTCCTTTGAAAATCCAACCCCTCCCCCCCTTCTTTTTTTACTCTGATGGCCTCAGTGACATGAGGAATGATGGAGAAGACAAAAGTAGCATGCATGTTAAGAGGATTCGAATCCCGGTGAAAGGTGAATTAAACCCAACGGAGGCAGGTGGCAGAGGCAGGTGGATGTCTAAGTTGGAGGCCAGTCTGGTTTGCATAGCAAGTTCCAGAACAGCCAGAGCTACACAGAGAAAGCCTGTCTCAGAGGGAGAGACAGAGACACAGAGAGACAGAGACACACAGAGAGAATCCAGGTGACAATAAGAGAAAGAGAGAAGGAAAGCTGGAATGGGAATCATGAGGTGGCTAGACAGGATACAATGGGACAGGTAGGTCCCGTCATGTCTGTTGCATAGTGCCTGGAAAGTAGAAGGCAGTCTATAAACATTTCCTGAACCAAAGAACAAGGAGTGGGGTACACTATCAACATTCATGGAGCTTTACCATAAAGCCAAACGTTCTGCCGAACATTTCAAATCTTCACCGAAACTCCACAAGCCCATTTTATAGATGAAGAAACTGAGGCTCAGATAAGTTAAGTTACTTAATCACATGGGCAGTGAGTGGCAGAGGTGAGCTGGATTCTTGCTCATTAGACTTCTCATCAAGTCCCCTTTGAGTCAAGCGTCAGTCTGTGCTTCTTGCTTCTTTTACTACCTTAAACATTCAAAAGTCTAGAGAGGACCTCAAAAGCCATGGTCCTGAAAAAAGAATTAAGAGGAGAGATGGGGTGCCTTCCCCCACTGAGGAGGGACCATATTAAAGCTTCATCTTCAACAACAGAAAGAAAAACAATTTGAAACTTAATCATCTCCCAGAATTATGATCCCTCCCCGCAGCGGGGAGCACATTAGCAGAACTGAGAAATGATAATTCAGCAGCCCCCAACCCAGCAGGAATGGAAAGAGGAGGGGAGGGAGGAAGGCAGGCACAGGCAGAGAGATGGGGGAGGGGAGGCAAGGCTGAGCTCCGAGGGTTCTTTTTCTCTTGCTCAGGTGTGAGAAACGGTTCAGGGGAGCAGTCTGCTACCACTTAATTCTTCAATTCTGCTCAGCTAGAGTAAGGGGCATGTTGCTTCCCAGGTCAATTCTGAGCACCGAGGGATGCCCACACCCAAAGCATCCAAGCCCACCTAGGTAGTCTGAAGTCTTAGCTTAGGCGAAGAAGACCTCCTGAGCTACCAGGGCTGGCTCTGGGTGCCCTCCTCTAAATGGCACCTAGGAGAATTAGCAGCCTATCAAACCTGAAGTGCTGGACAGCTCCCGACTGCACTGGTTTCCCCGAGCGCAGAGAGGTGGGGCCAGACTCCGCCCGCCCCTTCTCTGACACCACAGCAGTCCCCACCCTCAAGGGATGCGCGAAGGCTGCTGGGAACTAATGGGGACCTAACTTAGGGTCACGAAAGGGTCCCGACTGAGATCTGGTGGGGACCTTGAGACTGGAGCTACCCTTCCCCCTCCGGGGGGGGGGCGGTGCGGAGTGCAGGCAACCTCTCCAGACGCATTCCTTCCTTCTGAGTCGAGACCCTCCTCAGTCCCCATGCTTCATGCCCCTCCCGCGGGGGGCGACAATGGTGCCTTCAGCCCCTAGACATGAATGGGGCCTTTGAGAGCTGCACGCCATGGGGTCAGCAGAGGCCACCGGGTCCCTCGGGGCTGCCCAGCCTTCTGATTCCGGAGTCTCTGGACAAGGGAGGGAGAGGAGCTGGTGGGGGAGAGAAGGTGTCCTATGGTCCCAGTCGTGGGGACTAATGGGCCCTGGGAAGAAAGTCATTCCCAGTCAGGCAGTTTCTGGTAAACAAGGATCTTAAAGAGGTGAAGGGGGGAATTCCCTGATGTTGTGCCGGAAGAACGCAGTTCGGCCCCTTCGCAGGCGGCAGCAGGGCGAACTGTGTGCAAGCAGAATCCAGCAGGCGTTTTCGACCTCGTATCTCCCCTCCTAAAATCAGTGTCTGACTCTGGATGAAGCAGAGCCCCATCTCCTCTCGGTGCCCACGTTCCTTCATCTGGGGCCGCCCTTGAGGTTTGGTCCCTCTTTCCCCCGGTCTCCCCTCCCACTTCTGCACTGCACAACCTACCAGGTTTCTATGGAAACGGGCTAGGAAGGCTCTGCCAGGAGGCCAAGGCCACTACTGCTCTTGAAGGGAGGGGAGAGAAGAAATTGAAAGTGAAGATCGGGAGACAAGTTCTAAGCATTCCCGAGGGGGTGCAGATGTGTCGGGAGGGAGGCTTTCTCCAGGAGGAGGGGGCACAGGAACAGAGATGCAACTGAATGATTGAGGGGTTCCTTCTCATTCCCCCAACTCCCAGTGCTCCAGACATTTAGACAAGCTTCCTCAGAGGGAACATTAGTGCCTGATAAAGGAAGGGAGGCAGGTAATACAGAGACTTCTGGTCCTTCCTCTCTTGCAGGAGGCTCTCTTTCTTTTAGAACATGCCCGTTTGAGAGGACATCTCTAGGGAACTAAGAAATAAGAAAGAGCAGAGTGAGAGCATCCCGGGATATTCAGGTGCCTCCCGTAGGCAGGCAATGCTAGCAATGGCTGGACACCTCCGGCTGCCAGGTTCTTTCATGGCACCCTAATCTACTCAGGCACTTTCACTGAGGAGCTGGGAGTGGATGGCTAGTCTGGAGGACAGCATTTTTCTCTCATCAGTCCGTCCCATCAGGACGTTGAACGATGAAAAGAGGAAAGTGGAGATGACCAAATGGGGCTAATCCTAAAACAGGGCAAGGGGAGGAGTGGTTAAGGGGAGGGTGGGTGACTGCAGATGCATTCGACTAGGGAACATTCTAACCTCAAGAAAAATCTGTTTCTAGATCAGGAACTATTGAAAATATCAGAGTCCTAGGAAAGTATGCTCTAAGGTCCCTTGGGAAGCAAGCTCCTAGGTTATCAAAAGGTTCAGAAACCTTCCTTAGAGAACAGGGGGAGTGAAAGGGCTCCCCTGGGAACCTAGGCTTTCCAGGATCTTATCCATCAACTCTTCTTTGGCTGTAGCCCCCACTATAACCATCCTGGTGTTTGCTTATTTTGGTTATTTTTTGATCAGATATTTTGGCACTATGCACACTGCCTCCTGTTGCCATGACAGCCGTGACAGGGACTGAGGCACCGTGAGAAAAATACCAAAATTAATGAGTGAGCGAAAGTGCAGCCGAGAGAAAAACAAGGTTAAAAAAAGAGTTAAAACAGTAATGAAAACAGGCTTCTGAGCTCCAAAGCAGAACAGCTGCTGAGGCCTCCCCAGAGCAGCAGCTTCAGCCCAACCTTAGGGTCCTGGCATCTCCCACCCTCTAGACAGGACTCACCTGCCCTCCCCCACCCAGACTACCACAGACCCAGCAAGAGCCACTGGAGGACCATCCTGAGCAGTAGCATGCTCCCTCCCAGAACAGCATCTCAGGGAACAGCTTCTCATCTCCTAGACAACGGAGTCTTAGCTACAGCCCCCACACAACTGTGGTCCAGCTATATTACCAAGAAATGGCATCCTAGCTACAGCCGAGCTTTGGAGCTTTAGCTGCAGGCGTAACAGCTTCCCAGTGAGAGCCTTGCACACAAGAACAGCCCAGCCACAATCCTGGGCAATAGCATCTTAGCTATAGCCAATCCTCAGTATGCTGTCATCACAGCTATAGCTTCAGGACCAATAGCATGCTAGCTACAGCCTTATATACAACAGCAGCTCTGCTCTTATCTCAGGTAACAGCCTGCTTCTTAGGTACAGGCTCCTAGCAACAGCTTTTTTATCTCCTAAGACCTACACAGTAGATTCAGCTACAGCCGTAACTACATCAAATTAACACACTGCAGCTCAGCTATAGCCAGCCTCACACCTACAGCTACCAGACCAATGGCTCTTCAGTTACCGCCCTCTTTCAATGTGCACACACGTATACACACATCAAATCCCCACGGCTTCTTGGATCATCTGATTGTTTGGCTACAGCCTAGGCACACCAGCATCACAGCAAACGGAGGCAACAGCCTTTCTATTAGTCTCAGGTTCCACTGTATCCCAGTCCTTTTAGCGACAGCCCACCCCAGGTAAACACATGTCAACAAGCATTCCGGCCATACCTAGCATCACCCAGGCTTCACTCTCTGGACATGGTCCCAGATGGACTCTCAGTCACTGTCAGTTTGAGGAGCCTCCCCCAACACTTCACTTGCCAACTGGTCCTCCTCCCAGTTTGGTACAGGGCCAAGAGCCCGGCTTCTCCTCTTCAATGCTCCCCCCTCTACTCCCCAACCAGCCTCCTCGAAGTCTCAGCAATCTTGCTTGCGTTCCCTGGGTGGGTAGACAGGGGGAACAAGCCCCAATCGCATACCTACATTGTCCCAACTCAGGTCCCCCACAAAAACAGTCTTGCAGCTGGAGTAGGAAGGGACCCGAAGCAGGGAAGAATAATAAACCCACCCTACGATTGCAGCCTTGGCCCAATTCTATTCCAGCCACTTGGTGCAGGATTTTGGGTTGATGGTGGTGGAGCAGGGAGGATGGAGGGGAACATCTGGGAGATTAGCATTTCCTGCCCAGCTCTGCGGCTGCTGATCCTGCTCAGCCCTGAGCAAAGGAGGAGAACAGAGGAGCCTTTGAATGGCTCCCAGCAAGCAGCCTGGGGAGGGTTTGCTGCAGTGGGCAGCAGGCACATGCTGGGGGCAGGGAGGCCGGGGCAGCTCCTCTGTGGAAGATTTCTTCTCTCCGGCCCAACGATTTGCTTCTTGGTGCTGTGCTCAATGATGGGGTGAGGATGAGCTTTGCAACGGACAGAGAGAAGCCACTTAAAGGACAGACTCTCTTCCCACCAGCTTTCTGCATCTCCTGTTGAGCACCCCAGTTGGGCAGTTGGCTTCCTGGGCCTGAGAGTGAGCAGAGGGCCCAGATCAGAAAGGGAGAAGAGTGGAGGTCCGGGGTGCTCTGAGAGATCCCTGGCAGTTCTCCATTGCTCCTTCAGTTAGCTACAGATCTCACTTGAAGAATGTTCCACATAAAGAGGCCCAGAGGCTAGGAAGGGGAGAAAGCAAAAGAAAGAAACACTAGACAGAAGAAAGGTAGAGATGGAAAAATGAGGGAGGGACGGAAATGGGGAGGGGGGAAGGGCCCACGGCGATGGCAGAGACCTCCAGACAGTCTTCTCGTATAAGCACCTTATCCACACACAACAGCAGGCCTTGCTACAGGCCTTGCTCATTTGTCTGACCTGGAACATGGGGCTTTGGCTTATAAAGCGGCACTAGGCAGGAGGTCCTACTGAATTGGGGCACTTGGCAGCCTGGGTACCAAAACCTGAGCGAGAGGGAGTGCCCAAGCTGCTCAAGCACCTCAAGATGGCGCCAGAGAGCCAGAGCTGAGCTCGAGAAACCAAGTACTGGGAGTGTGAGACACTGCGTGTGACACGGTGTGTGACTCGCCGAGTGTGTGACAGGGAGCTTGTGGCACTGTGAGGGCGTGTGACACAAGTCGTGACACTGAGTGGCTTCACAGGGTAGAGACCCATTGGACTCTATGAAGTACGATAAGTCACCGCCTGAAGCAAGTGGCAGAGGGTAGGTGACCAGGCGACCCTCGAACAGCCTGACATCAGGAGAGTCATTTCATCCTCACACTTGAATATATATATATTTTTTTCCGTCTTCGCTCTAGAGCTCCCAGATCCCATCCCCTAACCCTTTCTACGGTCCCCTTTATAGTCTCGCTCCCACTGCAGCTCCGGCCGGAGGGGGAGGGGCGGACTTCCCCGGAGCGCAAAGAGAAGGGAGGGCCACTCCGGGTTACTCGGGGGTCTGACTGGGAACAGGGTGGGCCTGGAGAGGCAGCCTCCCGGGGAAGATGCTGGGAGGGGAAACAAGAGCTGGAGGAGACACTTCCCCGGCTTTGACTTCCCAGGAGGCAGAGCGGGGGACAGGTGCTTGAGGCAGGGGAGAGCAATTCCGATGGGGTCCTAGATGAAGGCTTGGGTGGGACGAGCGTGAGGTGAAGAGCCAAGGAGGAAGCCTTAGGCAATGGTGGGGACAGCGTAAAAGGAGGGGGCGCTGGTTTGGGGGCGCGGTGCTCAGGGTCCCCTCCCAGCGGGACCCGAGCGGTCCCAGCTCCACCTCCCGGCCGAAGGAGGGGGGAAGGGAGGAGGGCGGGCAGGCCGGGAGGGAGGGGGAGGGAGGGGGCGGGCCGGCTGTGCGCTCCGCTCGCTGCTGGCTCCGCCGCCGCCGCCGCCGCCGCCGCTGCCGCCTCACACACTAGCGGAGCGGGAGCGCGGCGCGGACGCGAAGCCGCCGGGCTGCTGCGCTCACAGCCGGCCGGAGCCGGAGCCTGGACCGCAGCGCCAGCCTCAGACGTGCGGAGCCGCAGCCCGCGCCGGGGCCGGCGGCGGCTCGCGGACAGCGGGGCGGGCGGCCGGTGCTGCCCCGAGGCGGGTAAGGATCTGGCGGCGGCGGCGGCGGCTCGGGGCCCGGAGCGGCCATGGCCGGAGGGAGCGGAGGGAGGGGCGCTCGCCGGAGCGGGGAGACCGGGGCCCAGCCGGTGCCCAGCGCGGCGCGCCGGGGCTGAGGGGGAGGCCGTTGGGACATCGAGTCGGGGGTTGCTGCTGGGGCGCCCCGGTCTCCGAGGTCCACCGCAAGAAGCGGAGAGGAGGGAGGGGGGGCGCTGAGTTGGACCCCGGCCCCGGCGTCCGCAGCCGGGCGCGCTCCGAGCCGCGGGGATGGGAGACTCCAGGGGCGCGCGGAATGGAGAAGGTTTGGGGGAAGCGCGAGGCCCTCAGTCCAGCCGTGGGCTGCTGGAGGACCAGGCAAGCCGGGAACATTATCCACGACACACACACTTGTTGGGCGATTTGCTCGGCTCACTCAGGCGCTTCCAGCTCGTCGCGGACACCTGGAAGAGCCACATCACAGACACATACACACATACATCCACCCGTACATATGAGAGCGCAGACATACCTCCCGCACACCAGCGCCCACTGGGGCACAGTCACCAGCTCGGGATCTGCTTCCGCGCCTGCACGATCGGCAGCGGGGACACAACCCGTGGCCACAGATAGGTACAACACAATCCGGCGTGAGGCTGAGCGGTGCCGGACACACAAACACAACCTCACGCCTTCATGTGCGATTATGATTCCAAATGAAGGCTCAGATCCTAGCTCCCTACACCCAGCGTTGAAGGAACACACCCTAACACAACGCTTGCCCACTCCTTGGCCAGGACATAGGTACACAGCACGGGTCTTGCTTACCCCTCTCTACGGCACCCCCACATGCACAAGCCAGTATCTCTTAGCACGCTGTGGCAGCACACACCCTAGCACACAGAGGCGCCTACAGCAGCGCCTCACAAACAGGATCCGCTGCTTCGAGCATCTTTAACACTGGTTGTCACACACACCTTACACCAACAGTGTCACATTACACTCCGCAGCGCGCGCGCGCACACACACACACACACACACACGCACACACACACATACACACACACACACACACACTCCACTCTCCCTGGCCAGATTCCCTCGGGAGAAGCCTCCAGGCTCTCCTAGAGAGCACCCAGAGCCCTGTCACCTCAATCGGGACTTTGTTATTGTGAATATCGGCGCGACCGGAGCCCCCGGGCCGGCCAGACCGGCTTCCCGGCGGCACCACCCCCTACTTCCACTCCGGGGCCTGACCGGCTCGGTATTCCGGGAACAAGCCGGACCTGACAGGCCGCGCCATGCCGCCACCCTGGGCCTGTGTGGACCTAGGTCCCTTTGCAAAAGGTACGACACTGTAGGTGTTTGGGACCTTTTTCAGGCCATTTGGCCGAGCCTCCTGGGTTCCTAGTACACCTAGGTCGCGCACACCTGGGTGCCCCTCTCCGGGGGCCCGGTTGCAGGCCAGTCCTGTGTACCAACAAGGCCCTGGGGCCAGAATGGAGACGGCAGCATGCGCAGAAGAAAAACTGGTAGGCGAATAGGACTCTCGCCCCTTTCTCCGGCCACTCTCTGGTAGTTCAGGCTTCTAGCCTCAGTTTCCCCGGCAGTGAGGGCGACTATTTCTTCGGCAGGAAAAACAGGTGACGCTGAGGCCATGGAGGACCGAGTGCGGGGCAAGTACCCGGTTTCTGCTGCCTCGAGAGGATCGGTTTTATGAGAATGTCCCCGCCCGGCCAGGCTCGCGGCTTTGTGATTCCGGCGCCGGCTTCCTCCCTGCCCCCTCCCGGCGCCCGCTGCGCTGCTCCCGCCGGCGCCGGCTCGTGGGGGGACCTAGGCGGAGTCCGGAGATGCGGGAGAGGAGGGATTCCCCGCGGCGGTCCCGAAGGCGAGGGACGTGAGTGGCCGCCTGGCCTAAGAGAGTTCTCACTGTACTGCGCCTCACCTAGCCTCACCTTGGGCTCCAGGAGGCCAGGCGTCACCCTGGTGGGGGCGGGGATGTGGCGACCAAAAGCTTAGGAGGGGCCGCCAGCTCCCCCCACCCCCGCCGCCCCATAGACACACACTCGGCGTCCTCTGGGAGGAGGCACTCGGGCGTGCTTGGGTGTGTGCTGAGAGCGCTCGCTGACCGAGATGGTGAGGACTAGGGTGTCTCTTGCTGGCCGAGCCTGGGACTTAGAGCTGGGAGGTCCAGGGCTCCCTCCAGCACTTGCTCTGGGTCAGCCCTCAGGAGTTGCCTGGACCGGTACATCCCAGAAGTTGTTTGTAGACCCTGAGAGGTCTAGATGTGCGTGCTACTTTCTTGAGTGGGGGATGGGGTGGGGTCCACGGTGGGCTTGAAGCCTTAATAAGAATTAGGTTAGGTCAGAGGAACCTTAGAAAGGGTGGGAAGCAGGGCATGGGGGACAAGGCTCATGCCTTGTGCAGCCTCATCTAGTTGACTCCTCTCCGTCTCCCATCCCCAGTTCTACATTAGAAGGGCCCAGGGTATTTTGCATCTTTGGCTACTTCTGCAGAGAGCTGGGCAAGAGACGCTGCCTAGAATGGGGCCTGCATGGTGGGGAGGAGCTAAGAGGGAATCCAGGTTCTGATGTGGGGTGAGGAGGTGCCCCTGCCAGGAACAAGGCTGGTTGGCGTTGCAGAGGGGGATTTTGTTAAATAACGTATACTATTCGCCAGGGCCCGTGTGGGAGCAGCAGTAGAGCAGGCACTGTCTTTTCTTTTACAGGCTAGTACATTCGTTCCTTCATTCATTGAGGCAGAGAGCACCTACTATGTGCCAGGTGGGGGGGGAATGCTCCATTACAGGGGGAGACTTAAATAGCTGACCTGTCTTGCGACGTACCAGAATCTCATTGAGTTCTCCCAAGTAACTTGAAGGGGCAGGATTTTAAAAATTGTATTACCTCTATTTATTTAGTTTATCTGTGTGCACACACATTTGGAGGTCAGGGAATGACTTTCAGTAGTCAGTTTTCCCCTTCAGCTCTGTAGGTCTCGGGAATCAGGTTCAGAGATAGGCTCCTTTATCCACTGAGCCATCTTTCTTGTCCAAGAGGCAGGATTTCCTCTCCCCTCCCCCGCACTCCCTATTTAATAATATGGAAATGGATTCAGAAAAGTGGATCACCTGGATAAGGTCACACAACTATGAAGTGTTGGGGTGAGGGTTTGAACTCAGCAATCTGGCTCAAGAATGCAGGTGCCTGGGAGCCTGCAGAGGCTAATGGCGGGTTCTGGAAGACGGGGAAGAGCAACAGTACTGCTCACTGTGGGAAGCCCTGAGCAGCTCCACCCCATGCCGCTCTTCCTGCTTACCCTCCCGCCCAGGCTCTCAGATGCTCCCTTTGTCCTTTGGTGTTTTGTGTTCGCAGCCCCAGTGCCTGTTGTGTAATGGTGCTGGGGCAGGTGTAGGGGTCAGGGGCTTCAGAGCTGACCTGCTCACCGGGACAGTGAGCTGTAAGCACAGCAGCCAGCAAGGAGTGGACCTTGATCCCAAAGTGGTGTGGAAATGAAGGTTCCAAGTGACCCCTCACCTGTCCCCATACCTTCTCAGATGCTGACACAAGATGGGGACTCTTTGACTCTTGTCCGCTTGTTCCTCACTCCTACAGTCCTGATTTTTTTTTTTTCTCAGTCCTGTTGGAAACAGGTCAATGTGCCTTTCTCCACTTAGGGTCTGTCCTGTCAGGGTCCTGGGCACCCATGTTCCTGGGTGGAGAGGCAGCCTTGCCTAGGAAGGCAGCCCAGGCAGATAAGGTACTAATCCCTTCAAAGGCTGCCGCCTGGGACTAATGACTCCCAGCACTAACCGCCTGGGACAAAGTTCAGCAATGTTGGGGGTAGGGAGGTGGAAAGGCCTCTTTACTGCTTCTCCCAGCCCTTCCTGGCAGGCCACATGACTCCCTCCCAGCTGCAAATGGCTGGGAGCTTAGGTTCCCTCCTGGCCAGGCCAGGTTGGCAATCTAGGGTTGGGCCGGAAGTAATAAATGGAATAAATACTATATTTCAGCCTCAAGCTTCTGTTGAGTCTTTTCCCAAGTCGGGTCTTTGAGTTGGGAAGAGATCCTGCCAGTTCATACAGTCTCTGTGACCTAGGGTGTTGAACAGTTTCGAGTCTTAGAGCATCAGTGATGTGGAGAGTGTGGGGCATGGTGGGCACACTTTTTTTTTTTTTTTTTTTTGAGACAGGGTTTCTCTGTGTAGCTTTGGCTGTCCTGGACTCGATTTATAGACCAGGCTGCCTCGAACTCGGAGATCTGCCTGCCTCGGCCTCCCAAGTGCTGGGATTACAGGCATGCACCACCACACCCAGACTGTGGGCACGCCTTTTATTTAATCTTAGCACGTGGGAGGCAAAGGCAGGTGGATTTCTGAGTTCAAGGCCAGACTGGTCTACAGAGCAAGTTCCAGGACAGCCAGGGCTACACAGAGAAACCTTATCTAAAAAAAAAAAAAAAAAAAAAAAACAAAAAAAACAAACACAACAGCAACAAAAAGGATGAGGAGAGAGCTTTAAAAATAGCCATTTCAAATGATTGGCAAATTTCATGAAATGCTTAGCAATGCACTAGTAAAGCTTTAGAGTTTTTTGAGATGGTGGTGGTGTTGAGTGGTAGCAGAGGTGGTGATGGTAAAGTGTGCAGGGCTTAAGCTCTTTTTCAGCTCTGTGAAACTACTGTCTCTCAAGGTTGTTTTCCCAGACCTTCCTATCACAATTGCTTAGGTGGGGGTTCTCCAGGTCCCACCTTCCAATCAAAATTCCTAAGGGTAGGGCCAGATAATCCTTAGGTTGGTAAAACTCTCCAAGTACTTCAAGGACCGAAACTCTGCTTAACACTTGTCCCCTTTCTGGGCAAGCCTGCCTCCAGACCCCAACCCCATGACCTCCTCGGATTGTGCCTTACTCTGTGATAAACCTTTCTTGACTGCAGCTAGCTGGAGGCAAAGCAAACCCTTAAAGGGAGGTAGACCACAGACCAACAAATTTGCTGCCAAATTTTGTGAACAGACATTTTCCCCGGAAAGTCCTGCTTGATAATATTGTGTAGTTCTCCAAGGGGATGTGGACACCCCCCCCAACACACACACACACACACACACACACACACACACACACAAAACATGACCTCTTGATCTGGGGGCAGAAGGCACAGATGAGGAAGCTTTTTGAGCAGTCCTCTGGAGATACGATTTAGGTTGGCGCTTGAAGCAGTATGGAGGAGGGTTGATCCAAACAGGGCATCATGAAATTCTCCCTCCTTCAAAGAGAATAAGCTGTGGCTGAGAGTGGCGTGCACAGTTCTCTGGTGAAGGTCTCACAGGTTCAGGAGGGGCCTGTATTTGGGGAAGGCTCTCCAAGGAGATGATGTGCTTGAGTTGTCCAAGGAATCAGTACATTTGGTGAACATTTGCTGAGCATCTACTACAGAGTAGACTCTGAATAAAGATTTGCATTTTATCCCAGTAGATTCCTAGGGAATTGGCAAGCAGGCAAGTGACTAAGCCATTGACCATACAAACAAGGCCATCATCAGGAGCTAAACCCAGGGAACCAAAATAACCCCCACTGCACAAGAACTGTTTATTTCGCATCTACTGTATGTTGGGTCCAAAGCTATGTGACACAGTAAACAATCAGAGGGTTATAACTGTAATCTCAGCTCTCAAGAGGCTTGAGTTTAAGGCCAGGCTTGTCTACATCTTGACCTCCAGGACAGCATGTTACAGGGTACGAAATCCTGCCTCAAGAAATGCTGTCAGCTTACGGTCATTATGGTCCTTATGATAAACATTCGCCAATTTTCCAAATAGGCCTGTGACGACGATTGTGCTTTGAAAGAAGGGATCGTTTGTTGAGTGCCTACTTTTAGCCTGTGTGAACTCAAACCCACCGGGAAATAGATCGCATCGTCTTCGTTTGATGGGTGAAGAAACTGAGGCTTTGAGCTTTTGCTCCAAAAGTCTGCAGCCAGGGCTTGCCTCACAGTATCCAAAGTCAGAACCCAAGCCCATCTTCACCCTTCTACCTTACATATGCCAAGTGGGTATACAGAGGTAACGCAGCAAACTGACAGTCACTGAGCTAGAAGCACCGTGGGAGCAGATGGGCCCAGTCTTTCCTGCTGCGTTCTAGAGCCTAGGACATGGCCTGCCTGGCACATTCTAAGTGCCTAATAAGCATTTGTTGAGTATGTGAATAGGCACGGTTTCACCCAGTTTTACAAGGTTCATCAGTGGGGCAGGGGGATGAGTGAGTATATGAACTCTTGTCTCTTTGGAATGTCTGGCATCTTCCCGGGGAGACGGAGAACACAGAATAGGTGCTCAATACTATAGTTGAACCACAGGGCTGGGCAGTGGCCGGGGCAGCCCAGTGATTCATTGCCGTAGGATTGGCGTAGACAATACGTGGCTGTGAATGGGAGGAGGACAGAGGTCACTGTGGGCTGGAGAGACCTAGGAAGGCATTGTAGGGTTGTGGGTGGAGGCAGAACCTGTCTTCAGCGGGATGGGCATGATCAATGTCATGCCTGGAAATTCCTGGGGTGAGGAGCATGACACCTTCCTCCCTCCCTACAGAAAATGCTGGACCAGAGACTTGGGGTTTGAATAGAGGAAGGGTTTGCCAGGGTTGCCTTTTTGGAGACAAGAGAGCAGTGACTGGGACAGCACTGGCAAGTCTGATAACATAGGCAGGTGGACAGCCTCAGAACTGGGTGATGAAAGAGGCAGCCATTGTGGTAATGGTGGTGCAACTTGTAGGCTTGAGTGTTCGCAGCACAGCCCTTCCTGGAAGGCTCTGGGGGTGGCAGAGGGAGGAGGGTGTAAAGACACTGGACCAGTCAGGGATGGGGAGGTGGTGAGTATGCAGCAAGCTCTGGATGCAGACTGTGATAAGGGTCAAACAGGAGCCAAAGCCAGGTGTGGTACTGCTCATCTGTAATCCCAGTATTCTGAAAGCTGAGTCAGGAGGAGTTCAAGGCTGGACTAGGATACCTTGTGAGACTTTTTTTTTTAAACCCAGCTCTGAGAATGTGGCTCAGTGTTTGACCGTTCATCTAACAATGCTTTGTGCTCAAATCTTAGGACCAGAGGAGAAAAGAAAAGAAAAGAAAAGAAAAAGAAAGAACCAGGAGGCAGATAGATGAGCATCTGGAGAGCAGAGGGGGTGGACCAGGGAAAGGCTGACGGTGTCATTGAAGCTCTGTCCCAGTTAGAGCTGCTGGGTTCTCTGTTGCTAAGGACAGGCCAGGGCAGCTCCCGATGCCAATTTGAAGGTCAGTCAGTCCTAACCCTAATCTTGGCCTCTATTCCTCACACCTGCCCATGGCAGGTGTGTGTGTGTGTGTGTGTGTGTGTGTGTGTTGAGACACATTTGTACGGAAGCCAGAGAGAGCTAACACCTATTCATTTCAGCATTTTCTTGTTTTAAAATTCCTTTTATTATATTTATTTACATAAGTATTGAAGGCTGCATATCACAGGAAATGTTTGGGGGTCAGAGGATAACTTCCAAGGGCCAGTTGTCTCCTTCTGATGTAGGCCCCTGAGACTGAACACAGGTCTTCAGGCTTGGCAGCAGGCACCTTTACCCACTGGGCCATCTCACTGGCCCTGCTACTAGCCACTTTCACAAGGTATTGGCATTCAGATATGGGAGTGGGGAACGGAACACTGGGCGCCATGGATGCTCTTTGTCAAAAATGGAGGATTTGGGGTGTAATCCCACATACACATAAGCTTATTTGCCATCTCAGAAGAAGGAGAAATGAAATACTCTTCCACTCTTCCTCCAGCTATCGTGAGTGGGAAGCCCGGGCAATGACTCTCAGGGTCTGGGGTATTTGAGGGGTTGGTATATGCTGCTCTTGTACTACACGTGTGGGGAGGAGTGTTCCAACGGGAGATGTCCCAGGCCTAACCCTTCCCCTTGCTTTTGCTCTGTATCTCAGTATCAAGGTAATTACCATGGGTGACTAAGGCAAGATGCTGGTGAGAAGGAGGTGTTGTGTAAAGCACAAAGCTGAAAGCAGACGGCGAAGGAGGGGGGTGGTGCCCAGGGAACGTCAGCTGGGTAAGGGCGTGCCATGGGCTGGCACTGCTGTAGACCTGCCTGTCATCTTACCAACTTCTCCAGCTGGGTCAGGCACAGCTGCTACACCCCACCGTGGGTGAGACTCTGGGTTCTGGAATCCCAGATCTGGGCCGGGAGAATGGTGTATCGCCGGGAGAGGGCGGGGTGGGGGGTTGGCTCTGGCAGCCTCCAGGGTCGACTTCCTCTTCAGAGCTAATGGCCTCTACTCTGTGTCTTCTTGTAGTTCTCCTGATTCTGGATCCTCCCAGGATGGGGCCTCTGAGGTCCAGCCCAGGGCCTGGGGGGCAGCGGCTGTTGCTGCCCTCCTTACTGCTGGCATTGCTGCTCCTACTGGTTCCATCTGCAGGCCATACCACCCAGATAATATACAAGGTGCAAGAGGAACAGCCGCCTAACACCCTCATCGGGAGCCTCGCTGCTGACTATGGTTTTCCAGACGTGGGTCATCTGTATAAACTTGAGGTAGGTGCTCCGTACCTCCGAGTGGATGGCAAGACTGGTGACATTTTCACCACAGAGACCTCCATTGACCGAGAGGGGCTCCGTGAATGCCAGAACCAGATCCCTGGGAATCCCTGTATCCTGGAGTTTGAGGTGTCTATCACGGACCTCGTGCAGAACGGCAGCCCCCGGCTGTTAGAGGGTCGGATCGAGGTGCAGGACATCAACGACAACACACCCAACTTTGCCTCACCAGTCATCACCCTGGCTATCCCCGAGAACACCAACATCGGCTCGCTCTTCCCCATCCCACTGGCCACGGACCGAGACGCTGGCCCCAATGGGGTAGCATCTTATGAGCTGCAGGCTGGGCCCGAGGCCCAGGAGCTCTTTGGGCTGCAGGTGGCCGAGGACCAGGAAGAGAAGCAGCCCCAGCTCATTGTCATGGGCAACCTGGACCGTGAGCGTTGGGACTCCTACGACCTCACCATCAAGGTTCAGGATGGCGGCAGCCCTCCCCGTGCCAGCAGCGCCCTGCTTCGTGTCACCGTGCTTGATACAAACGACAATGCCCCCAAGTTCGAGCGACCGACCTACGAAGCTGAGCTGTCCGAGAACAGTCCCATTGGTCACTCGGTCATCCAGGTGAGAGGCCCACTCCATCTTACCCATCAGGGTGATTCACCTTTAGAAATGGGATCTCCCAAAAGCAGGTTAAAGATTCCTTCACTTAGGGGGGAAAAAAACCCAACAGAAAGCTACGGGACCCTCACTTCTCCCCAGCCCCAGCCAAAGGAGACTTTTTCACCAGCTTCCTCTCCTCCACTTCAACAAGTGGTACTTTCTTCTACTGTCAATCAACTTAGATGACAGTGACATAACATCTCAATAGCATCATACCTCCCCATCAGACTTAGGGAAACTTCTTGGGAAGTGAAATTGCTCCGAGCTCAGGGAGTGCCCTCTGCCTAGCCCAGGCTGGGTCAAGGAACTCTCATTTTACCCAGTAGACCCCCTCCTGTCATGAGAGTGTCTTCTACCCAGGGGCAGGGCCCTTTAGACAGGTGAGCTTTCACTTCAGCTAAAGACTCAACCTCATTGCGCCCCTGCCCAGCAAAGCCATGAGACATTGTCAGCCAGAAGTCTCCTCAGTTCTGACAACATTCCTCAGACTGCTTTCACACTTGCTCCTCCCCCTGCCATGGGGTGCCATTGGTATGTGGTGTCAGTAACTCTACGAAAGTTCTCAGCATCCTTCTTCATGGGAACAGCCCCAGGGGCTGGGCAGCAGCTTGGTGGGGCTAGAGCCTTGGAGGGAGCAGAGAAGCGTCCTGGCAGACAGGTGGGCGTATCTCCCGCTGTCATCTCGGCCCCTGGCCTCCTGCCAGCCCCATCTTCTTTCTCCTTCCCCATGGGCTGAAGGTATCTCTGTCCATGATATGAGTGAGCCAAAGAGAGTTCAGCTGACCTGGACACCGTTACTCAACCTGAGACCCTTCGTTCTGGGTCCTGGAGCTGAAGTGAGTGGGTGGCAGTTTTTAATCTTTTCTAGAGGCTGGTGGACTAGAATATAGCAACAAGGCTGAGAAAGAATAGAAAGACAGCCATTCGGGATGGTGAATAATAATAGTCTAGGTGCCAGGCACTGTTCTAAATACATTATGTGCATTATATAATTTAATCCTTACTGTACAAAGTAAGTAAGCATTATGCCCATTTTACAGATAGGAAACTGAGCCCATAGAGATTTTTAAACTTGCCTGCGGTCGGAGCCCACCTTACCCACATGGGACATTCGGAGTCCTTAGAGGTTGGCAGTGCTGAAAAGTGGATGGGAAAGACCAGGCGGTGGAAAAGAGGAGGAGTTATAGAGTTAAGCAAGAGTGGAAAGCTAAGAGTCATAGATAGAAATAAAGATGAGAGGTCGGTTAAGGAGCTAGCCAAGAAGTGAGGTGACCAGTCTAGAGACAGGGAGGCTGTGGGAGCATAGCCAGGGAGCTGGTGATGGACATGCTGGGATTGGGTAGGGAAATAGAGGTTTGCCTTTAACGGTGTGAAGGGGCAGGCGGTGATGGCTCACGCCTTTAATCTCAGCATTTTGGTGGCAGAGGCAGGAGAATCTGTGAGTTAGAGGTCAGCTGGCTCTATAGAGAGTTCCAGTACAGCCAGGGCCACACAGAGAAACCCTGTTCCCAAAACAAAAACAAACAAAAAAGGGTATGAAGGACACCAGCGTAGCTGGGAGCTCTTGTCCATAGGAAAGCCTTGATGGGTATGGATGGACTTTCCTTCCTGAGGAGAAGGATGGAAGTTCAGCAGTGGCACGAGCGACTCGAGGTGCGGTGCTCAGCACTGTGTAATTGGACTTCTTAGAACAGATGGATGGGAAAATGAATGAATGGATGACAGATAAAAAGAAAATCGGAATTATTTAAGAGTCACTCGCCATGTTCCAGGCAGCAGTAGGTATTTCTTTTATATTACCCCATTTAACCTTTATCACAATCTTAGGAAATAAGTTCTATTAATCATCCCCATTTTATACATTTGTAGAGAGAGGCTAGGGGAGATTAAATAATTGGCCCAAGGCCATATAATTAATTGGAGAGCGGTTGAGCTGGGATTTGAACTCAAGACTTTCATTTTGCTCCTTAGAGGCTCTGCCAAGTTATGCCTACTCCTTCCCACCCTTCCCCCCTCACACACACACATACACTTCATTACAATTCTGTTTGCCTGTAAACACTTCCAACCCCTCACCAGTGGTACCTCCTCGCCATTCCCACCTGGCTTCTGTTGCCCCATTACCACCCATGTTTATATAGACTTGGTCCCAGTGCAGGGCGGCATTGGCGTGGGAGGGCGTGCCCGCTGCAAAGGGACAGGCAGTTCATTGTTTGGTTCTGGAAGCCCAGCCTGCTGCCAGCAGGCTCTGTGGCCTGCACCAACCCCTCCCTTCTGGCCCCAGGCTCAGGCTGGATTCCTCACACTGGTGCCTTGCCAGCAACAGACAACAGTAAGGGAGCTGAAGAAACAGGTTTCCCCAGTTTGACAGCAGTGGCTGGGTTGGGCCTGCCGGGCTCTTTCTGACCCGTATCTCTCTCTACCCGGTTGCTTTCAATAGAAATCCCCTCACCTGGGGCCTCTAGTTGGGCATGGGGGTCCACACTGATGCATGTGCACGCATGAACAAACACACCTTCTCACACTGAAATATAAGCGCAGCTTAGAGTCACATATTTGTAAGTATGTCACATGCCTTCATACCAGGTATGTACACAATAAGTGCATGTATGCCTGCCATCTCTGATGCGTAAATCCTTTCTCATCCCTTCAGAATGCGTGCGGGGGGCGGAGGGGGGGAGCTCATTTGACTGAAAGGGTTTCTCGATGCTTGTCAGCTCCCCACCTCTGTGCTTAGGTGGACTGGTACAAATGAAGAGTGAAATATAATTCTGCCCGGTCCTGGTGATGTAGTGTTACTAAGAAGGATTTGCAAGCTGCATCTGAGCTCTTTAGGAAAAGAGGTTAGCGGTGTCGACCAAGGTGCCAGGCCTAGGGGAAAGACCGCACCGAGTGCCACTTTTGGAAAGGTTGCTAAGCTAGCATCATTGAGCCTGACCTGCTTGTGGGAAAGGACCTCAGTAGCACGTGCACTGTTAGCTCACTAACCTGTCCCCGTCCCCTGTAGGTGAAAGCCAATGACTCGGACCAAGGTGCCAATGCGGAGATTGACTATACCTTCCACCAGGCGCCCGAAGTGGTCAGGCGTCTCTTGCGACTAGACAGAAACACTGGACTCATCACCGTTCAGGGCCCCGTGGACCGCGAGGATCTAAGCACTCTGCGTTTCTCGGTGCTCGCCAAGGACCGAGGCGCCAACCCCAAGAGTGCCCGTGCCCAGGTAGTTGTGACTGTGAAAGATATGAACGACAATGCCCCCACCATCGAGATCCGAGGCATCGGGCTGGTGACTCACCAAGACGGGATGGCCAACATATCGGAGGATGTGGCCGAGGAGACCGCTGTGGCCTTGGTGCAAGTGTCCGACCGGGATGAGGGAGAGAACGCGGCTGTCACCTGTGTGGTAGCGGGTGACGTGCCCTTCCAGCTACGCCAGGCCAGCGAGACAGGCAGTGACAGCAAGAAGAAGTACTTCCTGCAGACCACCACCCCTCTCGACTACGAGAAAGTCAAAGACTATACCATTGAGATCGTGGCTGTGGACTCCGGCAACCCCCCGCTCTCCAGCACCAACTCCCTCAAGGTGCAGGTGGTAGATGTCAATGACAACGCCCCTGTCTTCACCCAGAGCGTCACTGAAGTTGCCTTCCCGGAAAACAACAAGCCCGGGGAGGTGGTGGCCGAGGTCACCGCCAGTGACGCCGACTCTGGCTCGAACGCAGAGCTGGTGTACTCTCTGGAACCCGAGCCAGCAGCGCAAGGCCTCTTCACTATCTCGCCCGAGAACGGAGAGATCCGGGTGAAGACCTCGCTGGATCGGGAACAGAGAGACAGCTATGAGCTGAAGGTGGTGGCGGCCGACCGGGGCAGCCCCAGCCTTCAGGGCACAGCCACGGTCCTTGTCAATGTGCTTGACTGCAATGACAATGACCCCAAATTTATGCTGAGTGGCTACAACTTCTCCGTGATGGAGAACATGCCAGCGCTGAGTCCAGTGGGCATGGTGACTGTCATTGACGGCGACAAGGGGGAGAACGCCCGGGTGCAGCTCTCGGTAGAGCAGGACAATGGTGACTTTGTTATCCAGAACGGCACAGGCACCATCCTATCCAGTCTGAGTTTCGATCGGGAGCAGCAGAGCACCTACACGTTCCAGCTGAAGGCGGTCGACGGTGGCGTGCCGCCTCGGTCGGCGTACGTTGGCGTCACCATCAACGTGTTGGATGAGAACGACAACGCACCCTTTATCACGGCCCCCTCCAACACGTCTCACCGACTGCTGACCCCGCAGACGCGTCTCGGGGAGACGGTCAGCCAGGTGACAGCGGAGGACATTGACTCCGGCGTCAATGCTGAGCTGATCTATAGCATTGCCGGTGGCAACCCTTATGGACTCTTCCAGATTGGCTCGCACTCAGGTGCCATCACCCTGGAGAAGGAGATCGAGAGGCGCCACCACGGACTACACCGCCTTGTGGTGAAGGTCAGTGACCGCGGCAAGCCTCCTCGCTACGGCACAGCCTTGGTCCACCTTTACGTCAATGAGACCTTGGCCAACCGCACCCTACTGGAGAACCTGCTTGTCCACAGCTTGGACACGCCCCTGGATATTGACATTGCCGGGGACCCGGAATACGAGCGCTCCAAGCAGCGGGGCAACATTCTCTTTGGTGTTGTGGCCGGCGTGGTGGCTGTGGCCTTACTCATCGCGCTGGCGGTACTGGTGCGCTACTGCCGGCAGCGGGAGGCCAAGAGCGGGTACCAGGCTGGGAAGAAGGAGACCAAGGACCTGTACGCCCCCAAGCCCAGCGGCAAAGCTGCTAAGGGAAACAAGAGCAAGGGGAAGAAGAGCAAATCCCCGAAGCCTGTGAAACCGGTGGAGGATGAGGATGAGGCTGGGCTGCAGAAATCCCTCAAGTTCAACCTAATGAGCGATGCCCCCGGAGACAGTCCCCGAATCCACCTGCCCCTCAACTACCCGCCAGGCAGCCCCGACCTGGGCCGCCATTACCGCTCCAACTCCCCACTGCCTTCCATCCAGCTGCAACCCCAGTCACCCTCGGCCTCCAAGAAGCACCAGGTGGTGCAGGACCTGCCGCCTGCAAACACGTTTGTGGGCACCGGGGACACCACGTCCACGGGCTCCGAGCAGTACTCCGACTACAGCTATCGAACCAACCCCCCCAAATACCCCAGCAAGCAGGTAGGCCAGCCCTTTCGGCTTAGCACACCCCAGCCCCCGCCCCACCCCTACCACGGGGCCATCTGGACCGAGGTGTGGGAGTGATAGAGCAGGTAGTGCGCCTGCCATGATCGACTAGATCATGTGCGAGCATCCTGAGCTAGCCGTGGGAGGTGGGAACACTGATCTGGGGGTGCTAAGGCCTCAACTAAGGATCCTGCTGCCTTGCCCAGATAGGGAGGGTTAGGCTGAGTGGAAACTGACTTGGGGTGGGGCTCTGTCCTCCCTGCTCCTCCCCACAGGGAGAAGCCTGGCTTGTCAGATCCCAGGATGCTGAACTAGCTCCTGGGTCTTTCAGGTGGAGCTGATGGGCAGGTGAATAGGTTTGGAGACAGAAGGGAACGGGGGAAATGGGAGGAGACTGTTCCAAACGTGGGTCTCTACTGGAGATCAGCTCTATCGGTGCTCCTTTGGAGGGGACACAGAAGACCTAGAAACTGGGTGGGAACTCTGCTAGGGAGGGGGGAACCTCCCCACTTGTGCCTTCTACATGTACTGTGTATTAACTTCTTCCTCATCCCCAGGCCCCAGGGGCTGGCCCCATGTCCCCTGCCCCAGCCCTATTCATGTGGCCCTACAATAAAGTTGTCTATTTTTGGAGTTTTGGTTTCTTATTTTCCCGGAACTGAGAGAAGCAGCGAGAGAGACTGGAAGCAGCTTTGTTCTCAAATCCTGCCTCAATTTCACTATATCCCTCCCTACTCCCTAGACCCGCCTGCTTTACTCGGGAGCCCTATCTTAGCATATCATCTCCCAACCACCCCCACACCCATCTCCATGTCTGGAGAAAGTTTCGGCTTTCAAATGGAGGAGTGTGGTAGCTTGCTCCCTCACCACATACTCCATATTTGTGAGGCTTTCTCCCTGCCCTAGGACTCTTCACCAAGAAAGAGTTGTAAAGGTTCTGTCTCCCTGGTCCCAGACAATTTTTTCCTATCTGCCTGAATGGAATAGCTTCTGAGAAACCTGAAGCCAGAGCACCTGTGTGGGGCGGCAGCCAGCCTTCCTGCCCCAGGTGAGGCCAGAGAACCTTTTGATTACACCATCCACTTTCCCTCAGGGCAAGCTCTTCCCCCAAGTCCCTTTCCCAGCCTCTTCATCACACCAACACTCAGCAATTAGCTGGTCCTGTCTTGTGTCTCCTCATGATCCAGCCTGGGAAAGGCCCTGGGAGAAGCAGGGGCTTCTCCAACACTGCAGAGACCCACTTCACACCCTCATGCTTGGGTGAGCCATTGCCATAGGATGAGGTATCCCATTCCTGCCTCCTGCCCGAAGCTACCTCTGTCCCCTCCGCCAGCCCCTTACTCTAGCCAGGGTCACCAGCTAGCTCTCGCTCTCTCTCCCTCCGTCTCTCACTTCTTGTTCTCCTGGGTCTCCTCTGTCTCCAGTTGTGCCTGAGGGAAGTTAAGGTGTGGGTGAGGGGCCTTCTGTCCTGGGGGAGTCTCTGAGGTCAGAGGCAGCTTATCTCTATGGTGATCGAAGAGGCTTGAGACACTCCCAGGAGGTCCAAGGCGCCAGCTCTCTTCTTGGTTCCATGTATAAACTCCCCAAAGTCCTGGGATACCCCCCAAAGTGAAAAGGCAATCTGAAGAGTTTTGGAGGAGCAGGGTTTGGGGAGGTCATATCTAGTTACAACTTCTTTCTCCTGAGAAGTCAGGATATCTCGGGTGACTTCCAGAAACTCCGGATCTCCCACTCTTTCTCTTCCATTTCTGTTGCTTCTTCCGTACTTTTAGTTCACTGATCCCTTTTCTTCCCCCTCAAGGTCTGAGGGATTGTCCTTCTTTGGTCTCCAACCCAGCCCATCCTCGAAAACACACTGAATACCTCACCTCTTCCCAACATTTGAATATAACCAAACTACATTACCTGTTGTCTTTGACTGAGCATATAGGCCAAGTTTCTACTGTGTGCTCAGCATGGTACTCAGAAAAATGGTTATAAGTGAAATGAAACATAAGTATCAAGTGTCAATGAATCCTAAGTGTCAGAGCTTTTACCTATGTATACTGCAAAACTATTTTAGGTTGGTTTGGTTTGTTTGTTGTTTTGTTTTTGAGACAGAGTCCCATTATGTAGCCTGAATGGTCTGGAGCTTGCTATGTAGACCTGGCTGGCCTCAAAATAGACATCCACTGCCTTTGCCTTCCTAGTGCTGGAATTAACTCATGTACCACTATCCTAATTCTATGAAACTTGTATTACTGCTGTTTCCCATTTTGGGAGGCCTTGCTAGGTGCAAGGTACCACATGTGAATTCAGTCAATGCTCATAACTTTATGACACAGGCCAGTTTATTATAGTCATTTCACATAAGTGAAAACTAGCAGTTGATAAAGTTAGGATTTAAGCACAAAGCATCAGGGGATCTGATTGTCAGAGTCTGCCATTATCCACTATACAATTAAAAGCTGATTCTATGATTAAGTTAGTAAGAGACTAGCTATCATATTAGCCTATAAAAAGTTCTGCAAAACCCTGTAACAAAGGGTGAACTTGTTAAACTTGTATAACTGAGTTTTCCACATTTGTTTGTCTGTAATGTCTCCTCCTACTTTTAGGATATAATGTTGGGGAAATATGAATGGGCTTATAGGGGAATAGGAAACCAGAGCCAGCTTGTCGGTGGTGAGTAGGATTTGGGCAGAAGGGCCCCCCTGGCCTAGGGTCACTGTCTGAGCAGCTCTTGAAGCAGGGGTTGAGTGTCACCAGGTTGCAAGCAAGAAGAGGATGGAAAAGGGACCATTCAGGTTGGAGTGGAGGATGTGGGAGAGAGTAATATGAGCCTGAAGAACTACAGATTGTATAGGACAAGGATTCCTTGCTGAATGTCCCTGGAGAAGAGAAGCAAGTCCCTTATATCTCAGTTTGCCGGATGAACTGAATTTTAGAAAGAGCCACTTGCCCTGCCTAGCCTGTGTAAAGCTAGGCCTAGCTTAATGTTCATCTGTGCTGAAGGGGGCCTGGAGGGGGCTTTGGATCACTAAGGTTTACACTAAGGATGGCAGTAAAGAAGATAGGTGGATGGATTTGGCTGAATTTAGGGAGGGAGGGACAATAATATTCAAGATCCTAGTTGATAGGGAGTAGGGGTGGGGAGAACTGAGGGAGAACCCTCAGAATTCCCAGGTGGGTATCAGCTTTCTGACTGTGGGTGATGAGAGAGTGATGAGCTCAGTGCCTATGTGAAAGACAATCGATGAAATATAATTTGATTTCAGACATGCTGGGTCTGGAGGGTCTGGAGGGTCTGGATGGGTAGGTAGCCCATGAAATGCTCAGCAAGGTCTCAGGATCTTCAGGACCAGAGACTGAGGGATTTGGGACCTGGTCTCTTAAGATTTTATAGAATTGCCAGAGCAGTTGAGGTTGAGAATAACCATTCAGCATTCACTGGAAAAACAAAAACAAAAACCCTGGGGAAAGGCCCAAGGGACATGCCCACATGTAGGACTGAACCCCTTGATTACTGGGTTCTTTAGAAAAGAAGGGCTGATGGTCAGTCTTGACAAAAAACAAGAAGCATCAATAACCGAGCTGCCTTGTGCCTTTGAGGACTGTCCTGGTGCCTCTTTATCTCCCAAACCAGGCGAACCTTGCTCCTTTATAACCTCATAGCCCCCAAAGTGCAGGTCAGTTCTGGAGTCTGGTTTCATCACCCAGACCCTGCACTGGTTGGGACCAAATGTGTTCCTGAAAAATGTGGGGAGGTAGCAATGGGCTGCCTTCCTATCACTCCAAAGCTCTTTGTCCTCACACCCCATCCCCTGACACCAGACATTAAAAGGAGGTTGCAGAAGGGGTGGAGAGTGAGAGTGTGGGCTTACAAACCCGTGACCATCTTTATTTACTATTTCCTTGACCTTTTGTGAAAGGGCCACAGAGCTGAGACAAGTTGCTTCTGTCTTAGAGAATTAAAGTCTGTTGACTCAACAGGACCTGGGCCTTGTTGCTCCTCTGGCCTCCAGGGGCCCAGGATCTGTGCCCTTCACAACTCCTAATTTCTGGCTGGCAGGAAAACCAGTGGAGGTCCCAGGTGGGTGGCTTGATGATTGTGCCAAGTGCCAGGCTGAGGTTGCCAGGTTCCTGGTCTGATCATTAACCCATGGCAAACAGGCAGAACAACTGGCAGAAAACCGGCTGCCACCATTCCATTCTCTCAATGCCAACATCCAATCTGAACTCATCTTGTTCTGCAAAGCAAGGGGTCCCTCCTAGCTCCTTTCATTTCCTAGAGGGGTCTCCATGGAGAAGAGCCTTCCCATGATGATGTCATGTGCTCTGCCATGAAGGACATTGCCCTCTGCAGTCCCTTTCCACACATGGAGCACTGAGGGGTTCCATTTATGTTCTCTTGACCCCAACGGGTCTGACTTCTCTCTCCTCCCTTCATATGCTCCCATATTCGGGCCTCTATGAAGGGATTTGTGGGGGGCTGAGGACTCAGTAGGAGGGCCTCTTTGAGGCCTCAGCACTGAAGACTTGGTCTGAGGAGCAAGATTCAAGAGGTTGGTACCTTTTGGATGGAGGCAACGGGGAGTTACAGAACAGTGAGACAGGTGAGGAGCTCAAGCCGAGAAGGTACATTAGACTGTTCTGTTCAGAAGGGCTGTCTGGGAGTTAGGAGTCCTGCTTTCAGGAAGCTGTTTCAGAAGCTTGAGGTCTGTGCTGGTGTTTAGAGGCCCGGCTGGCATTTGGAGTTGGCTGAGACTGTGCTGTCTGCTCTCGGGCTCTACTCTGTATCGGGGCTCATTCTGTTCTGGAAGGCAAGGGAAGCCATGCTTGTGTCGGGAAGCCGGGCTAGAACTAGAAGGGCTGTGCTGAAATGGTGTAGTTCTGGGCTAGGGTTGTGATGGCAGGCTGGGGCTGTAATAACAGTGGGACCTATGCTGTGTTGGGATTTTCAGTGTGTGGACCTGGCTGTACTGGGAGCTAGCCGCGAATTAAGAGGCACCTCTACTACAGGCTGTGCTTTCTGGGGCCTATGCTGTACTAAGGGGCTGGACCTCTTCTTGGCTGCTGCTGAGGCCTGGGAGGGTCTTGCTGGGCTGGGAACTGGTGTGGTACTGCATTGGAGGAGGCTTGCCAGCCAAGAGTAACGCTCTGTCTCCCTACAGTTACCTCACCGCCGTGTCACCTTCTCGGCCACCAGTCAGGCCCAGGAGCTGCAGGACCCATCACAGCACAGTTATTATGATAGCGGCCTGGAAGAGTCTGAGACGCCATCCAGCAAGTCATCCTCAGGCCCCCGGCTCGGTCCCCTGGCCCTACCCGAGGACCACTATGAGCGCACCACCCCCGACGGCAGCATAGGTGAAATGGAGCATCCTGAGAACGGTGAGGAGCGTCGGCATGGCTGAGGCAGGCCAGGAATGAGTGAAAGTCCAGGAAAGGTGACGCTGCTTTAAGACGAGCCTCCGTGTCTTGACTTGTGTTTGCATGTACTGCAGTAAGCACCATGCTTTCACATGTATCTACTCATTTACTCCTCACACTCTGAGCTGAGGGCTTTATGGTACCCACTTTACAGTGGGGAAAAACTGAGACTCAGAGGGGGTTCTGCAACTCTCCCAAAATTGCACATCTGGAAAGCAACAGAACTGGAAGGGATTCATATCTATGTCTAACTCTAAGGTCTTTGGGTTCAGCATGGCCTTACACTGCCTTCTTGGGCACAGGGATGGTGAGAATGGTGGTCAGGAGGCACAGATAACGATGAAGAATCTGGAAGGAGACTGGTGGTCCCCAAATGAGTGAGAGGATTTGAGATAAGAGCATGATGCTCTCACAATGGCACCCAGATGATGAGGGATTCAGAGCAGAATAGACTCTTCCCCCGTCCCCCAGGAGAAGAGTGGGAGAAGGTTAAGGAAGAGCTGGGAGGAAGTCTGACAGGGTGGGTCTGTCTGATGGAAGGGGTCTGAAGGGAGAAGCTGGAGCAGAGGTGAGCGTGGGAATGGATTGAGAGAGTATGCCGGTGGTGCACGTGTGTGTCCACGGGAGTGTGTGTGAGAAGGCATCCATGGCAGCCTGTGAAGGGGAATCTAAATAAACCAGCCCTTGGGACAAAAAGACTGACTTAGAGCTGTCTTTGGGGCTCATACTTCTCTTAGTCCAAAGTCTCCCTCCTCCCAGAAGATGAAAAGTCCCAGGTTTCACCCTGAGCCATAGGGCCCTGAGTAACCTCCAAGGCCCTGGGCCCAGAGCACCCTCTGCCCTGTCTCCTGCCACTCTATGCGTGATCTCATGCCAGTCTCGTCCTTTTTGTGCCCGCGCAGAGCCGGCTGGCCGGAGCAGGCCCTGAGGCAGAGTGCCAGGTAGGTGGGAGCTGCTCTGGGGTCTGGGCTCTATGGGACTCGCCCCAGCACCCAGCCCCGCCCACCCAGTGCTCTGTGCCATACCGGGTCCCCCAACCCTGAACTAAAGAGCTTTGGCGCTTTGAGGGTTTGCAACAAACCTATCCCCTCCTCACCTTACACTGGCAGGAGGCCAAGCTAGGGTGGGTGGTGCTGGGGGAGCCCCTGCCCCAGGCAGAGCTTTTCAGTCATGTCCCCGAGGGGGGTCACCGCCTGGTGCTGTCCCTGAGTCAGGGCGGCACAGGGGCAGCTGTGACAGGAAGTGCTCATGGCCCAGCCGTTCCCATGGAGACTCTCGCTGCCCAGCAACTACACTGGCTACTGCTGATGTCAGGCGGCCAACTCCTGTTCCCGTGGGTGTTCTGGGCAGGGAGCTGGGGGCAAGGCCAAGGGTGGTGGCTGGTGAGGGGCTGGTGTGAGGTGGGCAGGGGCTGCATGTGTGTGCTTGTTGGTTGTGTGTGCGTGCTTACGTGTGAACATCCCACATAGAAGCTCGTCTCCTCCCCTTGGCTTTAAAGTAAGGCATTGCTGTGTTGGGGTGGGGTGGGCTTCTCAGGAGGCTGGGAGCATGTAAGGCTTCAGGGGACTTGGAAGGTATGTGCCGTCTTTGTCTGGGGACAGGTGTCCAGTGGGTATTGTTGTATAACCACGGCTCTGTATGTGTGTGTGGGGGGGCTCTCAATCACAATGGGGTTTCCTCAACCCCCTCTGAAGGTGGAATTCCATGACTGAACCTGTCTGGAGACAGGTGACGGTTTGCAGATTCGCTGTTTGTGCACCTGTCTGAGGGCAGATTTGGTGGGTGTGTGAGAAGTGTGCTGGAGGGTAGGTGAGGCTGGAAGAATAGCGCCTATTTAAGGTGTGTGTGTGTGTGTGTGTGTGTGTGTGTGTGTGTGTGTAGAGAGAGAGACACTGACCTAGTACAGAGACAGTGGACCACAGGTGGATAAGGGAGATTGTGCTTGCCCTGGGTGTGGGGGGTGGGGGCTCTGAGCTCTGTGGGCAGGAGGACCCGCAGGAACCTCAGTTCAGAAGTAGACCGTGTATGATAATGAGAGGCCTCGGAGCAGAGCTCTTCGAGGGTGCCATCCCTAAAGGCTGTCCTTGCTCTCCTGCAGACCTCCGCCCGTTGCCCGATGTTGCCATGACGGGCACATGTACCCGGGAGTGCAGCGAGTTTGGTCACTCTGACACATGCTGGATGCCTGGCCAGTCGTCTCCCAGCCGCCGGACCAAGAGCAGCGCCCTCAAACTCTCCACCTTCGTGCCTTACCAGGACCGAGGAGGGCAGGAGCCTGCGGGCGCCGGCAGCCCCAGCCCCCCGGAAGACCGGAACACCAAAACGGCCCCCGTGCGCCTCCTGCCCTCCTACAGTGCCTTCTCCCACAGTAGCCATGACTCCTGCAAGGACTCGGCCACCTTGGAGGAAATTCCCCTGACCCAGACCTCGGACTTCCCACCCACAGCCACACCGGCATCTGCCCAGACCGCCGCCAAGCGTGAGATCTACCTGTGAGCCCCCTTCTGGCCGGCGGCCACTCCTCCCCCAGTTGCCGGCCAGTTCCCAACTGGGTCTATTCCAGGGCCCCACTCACTCCTTCCAGCGTGGACTCTGTGGTCAGGGCCCCGATCCGCGGGAGTACTGGCCTCAAGACCACGTTGACCCTTGCCCCGACGCAGGGTCCAGATCTTTTCCCCGATTCCTACCCCTTAGCTCCAGGGAGCCCCTCTTCCCCATCTACGGGGCTCCGCCCAGTGGATGCCCACAAGGGCTCCGCTGCAATGACTGGGCTCTCTTCCATCTACTTCTAGGGAGCACCCCCTTGCTTTGGGCGGATGGTAGAGTCAAAAGTGGGCAGCACACTTTAACTCACCGTCTCCTGCACGGCTGGCCAGGGCAGTGTAGCCTTGCAGCTGTCAACTGGGGGACTTACTCCCTGGGAAAGCTCAGAGGAAACTTTCCACCACCAGGGGCTCTCTGAAGGGCTGTTGTTACCAAAGGTGGGGTGGGGATTGGGGTGAGAGTACCGGGAAGGCCTCCGTCTTCCAGTACTGCTTCTGGGCTGGCCCACCTGCCTGTCACAGGCTCATGCCTGATCCCATCTGGGCACCCCCTTCCCTGCTGGTCTTGCGGTGTCTGTATATAAGGACCTTGGAATGATGTCCCCATTTCTGCCTGATTTGCAACTTTTCTTGTTGATGTTGTGTTGTCTTGGGGGGGCCCCTCCGGGGAGGGGGGACCTGCCCTGTGCCCCTCCTCCCTGCCGCAGTGCCCCCCCAAGGCCTCTATTGTTCCATGTTGTAAATACCCCTGGGGCCATGGTGGGATGGGGGTGCAGGCCAGGGGAACAAAGGGTGGGTGGGGGTGGGGACAGGGGTAACGTTCGCCTATCAGCAGAGCTGGGCTTTTATTTAATTTTTTTTTTAAGAAAAAATACAAATCTCTATTTTTTTGGAACTGTTGCGCTGTGCCCTGGGGGAGGGGGGCTCCCCCCCTCAGACTGGACCCCCATACCCAGATGAGCATCACAGAGGGGCCCTGAGGCTGTCGGGGGCAGCTGGACAGGGATGGGATGACTGTGCCTCTGGCCTGGTTGGGTGAGTTGGGAGCAGGAAAGGTTGCTCAGGGGGTGGCTGGTTGCTGCCTCCTCTGTGGGGGACCCGCACCTTGCCTCTCCTCCCTGCCCTCCAACCCCCAGCCCCTGCCATGACTGACCCATCAGCCTGTAAAACCACCATTGCCTTGATCTCAGGGGGTGGGAAGGGCTGCCTCAGGGCACCCTGGGCTCCAGGCCCCTTCTTCCAGTTGGGCTTCCCTTCACCAGGGTCAGGGGTCCCATGGGGGAGGGGGTGGGGAAGTTTAGGGGGCCCGAGAAGCCCAGTCAGCCATGATGAGGTGGGGGGGTTCTTCACCTCAGGGGGGCCGAGGTGTGAGGGGTGTCCTGCAGAGCCCCCCACCTCCCACTGTGGCCATCTCACAGCCTCAGCCTCCCTTCCTTCCAAAAGCCCCCACTGCCTTGGCCCCTACCTCTCCAGCTCCCCAAGGGCCGGGGCTGGGAGGCTGGAGACTCAGGGTATGGCCCCCACTTGGCTTAGTCTAAGCTTGGGGGGGTGGCCCATTTGGGAGGGGTGGACAGGCTGCTGGGTTGTCCGGTGCCTTTGGGAGCTGTGCTGCTGGAGTCTTGACTCCTGTAACCCCAGAGACCCCACTACCACTCCAGAAAAGCCAGGGGCTGTAGAGTCACCCGATTCTCTGCCTCCTTGCCCCTACTTTTGTCTGGGGTAACAGTGCTGGGAAGGAGTGCGCTGTTAGGGTGGTGACCCTGGCATCCACAGCCCTTCTATGGAGGGCAGTGGGTAGGGTGGCTAAGGTGACAACAGCCAGGTCTAGGGGTTGGCCAAAGGCTCCCATCCCTGGGGGAGGCCCAGAAGGTGGGCCAGGGGCTTGCTAAGGACACAGCCCCTTTCCCCTGCACAAATGGGGCAGGTGCAATAGTGGTGGAGCTGGTAGCGTGAGGTGCCCGGCTAGTGGGGCAGTGGCCTGGAGGGCTGTCCTGGGTCCTGAAGGTTAGGATCTGGACAAAAAGATTGTATGAGGCCCATCTGCCCAATGGAGAGGGTAATCCAGCCAAGAGGCATCCATGGGGTCAGTAGACTCCCACTGGAAGCCCCTGGTGGCTTGGGTACCCTGACCTGGCCTTGGGGACTCCTGAGCACGGAGTGGGAGGGCAGAGGAACATTTTGCACAATGGAGAAGCCAGAAGGAAGGGGGTAGGGTAGCCTAGATGGCTGGGAGGGCTCAGAAGCACAGAGCAGAAGCCCTTCCACAGGCAAGGGCAGAGCCCTGTCCCCTGGTCGGGGTAAGGGCACTGAGTCTGTCACCACCTGGGCACTCAAGAGGTGAAACCAAAGGTGGGCAGGGGATGGGTGACAGCACTAGGGACTAACCCTGTTGGTCCTAGGTCTGTAATACCCCTTCCCAATGCCTTGTGTCGCGTACAGTTTTATGTACCAATAGGCGACATTTGGCCAGAGGAGACCCCCTCAAACCCAGCCTGACCCAGTCAGTGTCTTCCTAGAGGGACCGAGTTGGTCCCCACCTCCCTACTTCAGAACATGTCTGTTAGTAGGGGAAGGGTATGTGGGGACATATTTCCTAGGGTCCCCAAAGCATCAGGAGGGGAGCTGCCTCCTGGCACCCTTAACCTGGGGGCTTCCTAGTCCTTATGTCTCTCCTTGGGAGTCTCTGGGGACATGAATTCCCACCGGGGACCATGGGAACATGTCTCTCTTTCCTACCCAGGCTCTCTGTGGAGCCTGTTTGCCTCCCAGGATTCCTGGGAGTACCTAAGACAAGTCAGTCTTGGGCCGGCTCTCTTTCCAGGAAGAGCTGTCTATGAAGCTCCCTGGAAGAGATGTCTCTGGCTCTCCCCCCACCCCCCATCTCTCCGACGGGAGAGTCTCTGCCCTGCAGCACTTGGAATGAGGCTGAGCATCTCTGAATTCTTTCCGCCTAGGGACTCTAGGATACCACTCTCTCCTGAGGGCGGCCCCCTGGAGCCATTCCTTCCCTGGGTGGGGGCTGTCTGTCTCCATTGTTGGGAGGGCTTGTGTTGACCATGAGAAAGTCTCTGGGGGGGGGGCATCTTGTGAGACTTCTCTAGGAGGAAGGGCCATCTCGCCCATTGGGGTTCCAGGGCGGGTATGTCTGCCCATGGGGAGGGGAGACTGTGTCTCCTTGGGTTATCTGAGTGGGGAGGGGGGCCGTGTCTCTCTCGTGTGTCGGGTGGGAGGGTTGGGGAGGGGGGGGATTGGGCGCGTCGGGTGCCCACTTCGGGGTCGTGTTTCTCTTGGTTCGTGCCACTTCCCACCGCCTCGCTCCTCCCGGGAAGGGCCCCCGCCTCCACTCCATCCCCACCCCCGGCGCTGCGAGCACAATCCCGTTGATTTGTAATGATTTCTGTCTTTTCTGTCTTTCTCTGACCTCCCTCCCTTCGCCGCGAGCATGCGCAGGCACCGCCCCTACCCCCTCCGGTTCGGTTCGTTTCCGGTTTGTTTGCTGAGCTGTCAATGAAAGACCCGTGTAATTATTCCCGAGCTTTACAATAAAAGTGTGAAAACCGGACCCCACTTCGCTTCTTCCGGTCCCTCGGGTCTATAACCCTGGGAGAACAGAGCTGTCCTCGGGTTGGAGGCCTTGGGCTAGGGAGATGCGCGCGCGAAACTGACCTACACTGGGATCAGTGGTGCCTTGGGGGGGGGGGCTGAAGGAAGGGGGAGGGTAAGAACTCGGAGGGCAAGACACCTGGTTCGTGCACCTCAAAGTGATTTCTATCGGCTCCGGCACCATGCACTCCATGCGCCCTGAGCTCGGGTGAAAGTCAGGGACGGAGGGGCTCTCTGGGGGGACCTTGTTGTATTACCTTCTTCAGTGGGGAGCCCTCCAAGGATTTGAGGGTGGGAATTGAAGCCCTTGAGTCGTTCCCTAGTGTATCACTTCCCGCTCCTTTGGCAATGAGTAGGCATTGCGGAAATGGATGGGGGGGGAGGCATCTGTGTGTCTAGCGCTTCCTCCCACGCTCAGGAACGGGGGTTGGAAGTTGATTTTGGGGAAGGGGACCGATATGGTCTCTTTCCTGGCCTCCGGCTGCGCTCTCCCCTCCCTTCTGTACTGGAGCGGCCTGGCCTCTGTCCAGTTCCCAGGTAAACCCCGGCTTGAGAGAGGTCGAAGAACAGATACTGGATCGGCCAGTTCCCGGCCCCGCCTTCGCGGACGCGCCTCCTCTCCTCGCCCAGCATGTTTCCCCTCCGCCTACGCGCTCCCTCAGGGCCTGCGCTTTCAGGGCCTCGGACTCTGGGTCCATCCAGCCACTGGGATTAGCCGAGCACAGGGACTAATCCCGGATGAGCCACGGTGTAAACCCGGATTGACTGGAGGACGGCGGGGTGGGGGGTAGGGGGGTTAGGGGCCCAGTGCCTGGCGTCCTTTCTCCATTCCTAGACACGCGTCATGATGGGGTCTAGAGTCTCAATCCGGGTCTCTGCTGCTTTTGAAATGACCTGTATCTAGCTGCGTGTTTGTTGAGGGCTGAGGGTGGAGAGGTGGAGGAGTGCAAGAGGACATGATGAAGACACATCGGATCAGGCTGTGCCATAAGTGTGGCACATTGGTGGTGAAGTGGGAGAAGAGAGAAGGGAAGCAGTGTTCTTGGCAGCCATGACTCCACAGGGTTAGGTCGGCTCCCTGGCTGAGTATGCAACACAGTCAGTCCCCCTGAACCCCCACAGACTCACAACACTCCTCTCAACCAGCCGCCATGGTAATGGTCTCCCGCCCCAGTCGTTAGACCTTATTGAATCAGGAGGCAGTGTGGAGGGCCCATATCCTCCCCATCCTGATTTGATTAGATAGTGGAGAATGGGGAGCCCTTCTAGTTAAGGCCAAGCCAAGGGGGGAAATGTCAAAGGTCAAGGGAGTTGAAGAAGATGGGCCGTGGCCAGCTGGGTGCCAGAATTCTGGTTCACTCACTAATTATACAAACATTTCCTGGGCCTCTCCCTCTTACCAGTCCAGGCCCAGATACTGGGACACCCCGAGAATGACACATGATCTCTGTGGAAAATGAAGGCAGGCAAAAACAATGACCACATCTGTGATCAGCTCTGGCTTGAGCCCGAATTTCTGGCTGGAGAACCAAGGGGGTTGCCTCCTCCAGCGGCAAGAAGGCTTTCCCAAAGGGGTGACAAGCAATGAGTTTCAAAGGGCATATGACTGAAAGCTCACAGAGGGAGGAAGGGAGGGATGGGCCTGCCCTACAGGCACAGGAAGTCCCATATGTGAAGGCCTAAAGGCAGAGTAGCAGGTAGGGTGGCCTGGAGAAGCAAGAGAGGTTGAGCAGAAATACAAGCCAGAACCAGAAGGACCTGCTAGTCCATCTAAGAGCTGAGGGAGGAGAAGACCATCGAAGGAGTCCACACCTCTAAGAGAAAAGGTCAGATTTCCTTTTTTTAAAAAAATATAGATTCTGTCTCCCTTCCCTACCCCAAGCTTCTCTGGGGAAGCCTGGGCTGGGAAAAGAAACACACAACAGGCAGAAGGACAGGAAGAGGAACCAGTTTTATTACAGGTTGGTTAAGATAGTCCTGTGTCTTTCCACCCTTCATGAACTTAATAATAGCAGGAACTTGTCTGTTCAACTCCAGGTGACCTGGTTTGGAGCAGGTTTCAGCCTCAGTTTATTCACCTATAAAATGGGCATGGTAATGGGCTGATTATAAGAGTTTGGTGAAGTCATTTGTCTGCTTTTATTTTATAGCATGTAGAAGGCCCTATGCCAGGTGCTGATATTCGGGCACTGAGTTAGGCAGTGAGTGTCCTTACTCTCTCCCCTGGAACTTACATTCCAATGCAGACAACAAACAAACAAACAAACAAACGAGGTAATTATAGATTGTGTTTAAGTTCTGGGAAGGAAACAGTGGGACAGGAAGGAAGATAAATGGAGGTGGAGTAGGGGAAGGGGCTGCTTTATTTGGCATAGCCAGGAAGCTTTTTTGTTGTTGTTAAGAAATTCTAGGCTTTGGAGCTTTGGGAGGAACTCCAGCTGCAAAGGGTCTGATGCGGAAGATAGTCTTCCTCCTGAGCCCCAGGAAGATGCTAAGCTTCAGAAGGACTGTTGCCTTGACCTCTGCAACAGCTAACTTTCAGGCTAAGTGCAGGGGACGTGATTAGAGAGGAAAGTGACAAGTTTGCTGACACCCTCCCCTGCCATTTATTGAATGGTATTGGGGAGCTGTTGGTCTCTTTATTATTCAGCCCATCTGCCCAGCTGTCCTAACACCTGCCTCTCCCAATTCTAGGGGGAGTTGTCTCTAGACCAGTTGAGCTCAGTCCACTTCTAATCTTTTCCTGGGCTTCTTATTCCTCTCCTGAGGCTGCAGGAGCAGGTTTGGTTCCTCCAGGATCTGCCTGTCCAATGCCTGGACTAGATACAACACTGGGGCACAATGTTCCCAGAGGAAAATATCAGTATTTAAAGGTTTAGGCCCTCCAGAGTGTCCCCCTTAGTACAGTCACACTGTGGGGAGGTGACCTGGATCTCTGTCCAATTCCCCCTTGAAGAATGCTTCCTACACACCAATGCGTTTCCCACAGAGCCACCCGCCCTACTGCAAAGTGCATACAGCTCCTCTCACTCACCATCCAGCTGCACACTGCGTCTCCATGGCAACTGGGAGGCCTGGTCCATGGATGTTAGAAATAAGTGCCAGAGGAAGAAGAGAGAAGCTGGGGGAAGAGAATGAGAAGAGAAACGTCAGTAGGGGAAAAAAAAAAGATATTGAAAGATGGCCTAGCGGGGAGACCCTGACCCTGGCTTTGTATCCACTTCCCAGGAAGACTCTATGGACTCAGGTCCTGAGAAAGGGGATGGGGTAGGAGACCGAGAGTGGACTGAGGTGGCCCCAGGTAATGATGCTCCTGGACACTGAGAAAGCGCAGGGACAGGAGAACTTGAATGACAGTGTAGAGTCTTGGGATGAGACTATTCCTTCTGGGTAAGAGGCAGATAAGGGTGGTAGGTTGGGGTGAGAGACGTGGGGGAGCTACTTTTCCTTATTCCTGACCTAATTGGCTGTTCAGGCTGAAACCACCTCTTAGTCACTTAGTCTAATTAGAGTTGTTCTGGAGAAGATGTTGGGGGAGGGGAAGGAAATAATGGGGGAGGTGAGGGGAGTTAGAAAGGGGTGGGGTGGGACTTCTGTTTTCCACCTCCCATTCATTGGCTGGGGTAGTCTGTAAGAGTCCAAGCTGGGAAGTCAACCCCCATGTCTGTCCTTCCAGGGTCATTGTGTACCCTCTTACTCACCTGCTCTCTGCTCCACCCTCTCCCACCCTCTCCTCTCTGTCTGTGTGTGTCTTCTTAGTTACTTCTATTCCTCTTTCTCTCCTGATCTCTCTTAATCCCTGAGCCCATCACTTCCCCTTTTCCCCTTCTTCAAGGTCTCCCAGCCTTGTCTTCCACCTGCAAGCTATATCTAATGAACCGATAAAGTATTTGGAAATCATAACAGGGACCTGAGCCACTGGGACATAGAGAAAGAGACAGATCTGGAGGGGACAGAGCAGAGGCTGGCCTGACGGAACGCTCCAGACTGCCAGCAACAACAGATAGAAAGAAGGCCTAGGACGCCCTGGCTTAGCCTTCTCAGCTCTTGGGAGGTTATCAGGAGAACAGGCCTGTGAGAATTCAGCCTGGTTCTTCACTGCCTGACTGATTGCCTTGGGGGAGTTACTTAGCCTGTGTGAGTATCAGTTTCCCTACCTGGAATGGAGATAGTAAAGCCGAACTCTGTCTTGTGGATTTAAGGTGATAATGCACACAAACTGCCAAGTAAAGAAAGGCTCACTAGGAGCAGAGTAAATGGCAGCTTTAAGCCAGGCCTGGTGAAACATGGTTATCATCTCAACACTTGGGAGGCCAAGGCAGAAGAATTGACATATGTTCTGAACAACTGCAGGGTTACATAGTGATTTCAAGACTAGGTAACAGTGAGGTGGTGCCTCAAAAAATTAAATAGATAGCCAAGCATGGTGGTACATACCTTTAACCCCAGCACTGGGGAGGCGGAGGCAGGCAGATCTCTGTGAGTTCTAGGACGGCATGGTCTGCATAGTAAGTTCCAGGACAGCCAGAGTCACATAGTAACACCCAGTCTCAAATAAACAAATACATACATACATACATACATACATGAATAAATGGCAGGTTTTATGGTCAGTCCAGACTTTCTTTTCTTTCCTTCAGGAGCATTGTTCTCTTGAAGCTTCCTCATCCCTGAGAAGCAAAATGACCCTTTCCTAGCTTAAGACCCATCTTCCCTTGCTTCCTAGGCCACCCAGTGGGTATCCTCTTTCAGAGTGCATAGCTGTGTGTGAGGTGGGGCTTGAACTCTGCCTTCTGCTCACAGGATCAGAAAGACTTCTTCAGCTTCAGGTCTGCTTTTTCCTGCTCTGCCTGCCTCTGAGGGGAGGAAAGAGGACAGCCATAAATGATGTAAAGGAAGAAGTATCCTTGCTGAGGGGACAGTAAGGGATGAACAGCATCCAGGAGCCTAAATATTTCATGGGCCTGCAGCACAGGGAAGGGCAAAGTCCCTGGGCTGTGTTTGCCAGTGTGCGCATGATGCTTCCACGTGGCTTGGACCCACTCCACCTGCCCAGTGCCCTCTGTACTCCCAACCCTCAATAACCTGCACCCACAGAAAGCTGACCCCATGAGCCCTTTTCCTGGCCGGGATCCTTCTAAAAATCCTCCCAGAGCATACATATTTTGTTTCTCACAGCATCAGGAGTTTGTGTAGCATGGAGACTGTGAAAACGCTTTACCTGGGAGATGGAGAGGTGGCTCAGCAGTTCAGAGCACTTGCTGCTCTTCCAAGAGGGCTTCATTTCAGTTCCCAGCTCCTGTGATTTATAACCACCTGTGACTTCAGCTGGGGGGGGGGATCTGACACCCTCTTCTGGCCTCTGTGGACACTGCACCTATGTGTACAGGCGTGTCCATACATAAAAATAAGTTAATGCCGGGTGTGTTGGCCCACAACTTTAATTCTGGCTCTCAAGAGGCAGAGGCAGATGGATCTGTGAGTTCAAGGCCAGCTGGTCTACAGATTGCAGAACAGTCAAGGCTACACAGAGAAACCCTGTCTCAAAAAACAAAAAGTTAAAAAAAAAATTAAATTTGATTTGGCTTGGCCTTGGCTATTCTTGCCCATGTATTCAGCATCTCCTTTTGTCTTCTGTTTGCTGTGTAGGACTGGAGATTGAATTCAGAATTCTCTGTGTATGCTAGGTAAAACCTCAGTCATTGAGCAACAAAGAGCCCCAGCTCAAGTTTCTTTATTTAAATTCCCCAAAGAAGGCCTGATATAGTAGTGCAAATCTTTAATCCCAGCACTAGGAAGGCAGAGGCAGGCAGATCTCAGTGAGTTTGAGGCCAGCCTGGCCTACATAGTGAGTTCCAGGACAGCCAGGGCTACACAGTGAGACCCTGTCTCGATAAAACCAAAAATATATAAAAATAAACAAATAAATTTCCCAGGAGTTGACCCCTTTACCCTTCATCCCTGAGCATTATGAGATACAAGTAGCTGGAAAAACTGGTGGGTGGAGGTGAGTGCTGCTGAGGAGGGGACCACTGTGATTTTATATCTTTGCCATGGTTGACTGAGCAGCTGGTAGCAGAGGATAGCAAGAGGGTAAGTGCCTCTGTGCCCATGATTCGCTTCTGGGGACAGCCTATGCCAAATGACCCCTATCTTCCAGTATCCCTAGAGAGCTGCTTTATCACCCTTCCCTAACTCCATATCCAAGTGGTAAAGTATAAGGTGCCCCTTTTAATTTGGGTCTCAGGCCCCCTTCTGTCCTGTGTCCTGACCTTATCCCAGTCTGTCGTTACTTTGTTACTTGTTCAAGTTCTGTTTCTCTCTACTATAATAAAAAGCTTACAGAAGGCAAGAACCTCGTTTATGTTATTTCCCACTACTACCGCCAAAAAATGTTTGAGGAAGGAAAGAAAAGGAAGGAAATCTACTTTGAGCTTGTAGAGCCAAAGCAAGAAGCTGGGGGTGTAGATGGTGGGAGAGGGAAGAAGGCTGGGGAGAGAGTTGAGAGGGATACTTTGGGAGTGGGGGTAGAGGTGGGGGTAGGGGCTGGAAATGAGGAAGGACTTGGGCTGAAAGCAGTTGGATCTGGAACCAGAAGCTGTGCGCTTTGGTGGTGGGGTCCAGGTTTCCGGAGGAGCAGGAAGCCAGAGTTTTGGAGAGGAGGAGGTCAAATAGGATCTTTACTCACCAAGGCTAAGCCTAAAGTTGGGAACTGGGGCCACAGCAGGGAGGATGAAGGGGTTCATCAGGAGCAGCCAAGCCTTAGGGATTTCCCAAAGCCCACTGCCTCTTTAAATCACCTTCAGCCCCAAATCTGAGCTGGATGTTCCACCCAAGTGCCTTTCTTTTACCCTTCTAAGCCTGTAAAAAGAAGCGACCTAGGCTTGACTGGCCAGTACTTCCCTGAGAGAAAAGGCCAGGTGTTCTTCTATAGCTGGGAAAGGTACCAGAAGCCAGCAGGATCCACTGACTCTTTGATTCCCTATGATATGGTCAGGGAGGCCCTTTGCAAAGCCTCCATCCTCCCAAATCAAAGATGACAGTGATATTAAGTCATTAGCACAGAGCCCAGAGGAAACTAGGTTGGAAGGAATAATTGTGAACAGGGCTTAGTCTAGTTCCAGTCTATCCCAGCCTAAAGGCTCTCTGAGAAGACAGGAAGACAGAAGTCAGGCTAGGTGTTGGGTGATTCTTACCATAAAGGTGTTTTTCCCCCCAGCACTGGCTAGTGTGGCTGTGCAGGGATGGGGTCACTGGGGAGGGAGCAGAGGAAAATGGAAGTGTACCCCTTCAGTAGTTGTCATGGCAACTCGACTTGGATCCCAAGAGGGTGGCTTCTTCCCCAAAGCCCTATGAAGTCTGGAACAGGAGAACTTGCATGTGTGTGTGCACACTGGGGTTGGCAGAACTCCTAGCCAAGGGTTGGCCACTTCTCCAAGTGAGAGCGACCAGGTTAGGGGCTGTGGAGAGGATGGAGTAGAGGGAAGGCCCTTCACAAAGGGAGGTGGGGTGGGGGGTTCATGTGCATTGTGCCTGGGGTATAGAGGACCGAGGTACATATTCAACTCAGCCACCTATGTCCTCCAGCCAGACCACACAGCAGAAGGGTTTAGAAAGGAGATGATTATTAACAGAGACAAAAACCATCACACTTAACCTTAATTGAGAGCTTATTAAATCCAACTATGTATGTGGTTATGCTAAACATTTTATGGGCAGTGTCCCATTTGACTCTGGGAACAATACAAGGTGGGAATGATGAGTCCTGCTTACACATGAGAACACAGATCCTGAGAGGTTAAATGCCAGTGAGCTGGAAAGAAATAGGCAAGAGCCTGCAGGAAAAGAGGAGACTGAGAACATGGTGGCATCCTGGGGTCATCCACCCAGTCTCTGGGTCACATGGGTCACTCATACCCACGTGCCTTTGTGTTACTTGACAGGGCTGGTTGAGAGGTTGGGCCTGGGAACCTCAGCGCCCGAGGAATGCCTGGGCTGAGCTGGGGCAGCTGAGGGCACCTGTGGGGGTGTGGGGTACACTGAGCAGCGGGCATCGTGATTGGCACGAGCCAGGGGAACGGCTGGCAGCCTTGTTCCTGGTAAACACGAGGAGAGGTTACTTCACAAGGAAACAGTAATTAACTTTAATTAGCACCTTGCATCTCAGAATATTATTAACATCTCAATTTCTCTAATCAAGGCAGCAGGAGAGGGGCGGCATCTGCTTTGCTGACTCTTTCCTGGCCATGCTTCCCAGCTTGGCATGGCTCCTGAGCAGCCCCCACCCCTGGATGGTACCCAGGAGTACATCCTCGGGGACTGTTGCCAAGGGGAGCCAGCCAGGGAGGAAAAAGGGGCTTGGGCTGGCAGGCCAGAGAACAGGTACAAGCTGAAGCTTCAAAGCCAAAGAACAGGAGTTGAGGGCTCTGTGTTTGGCCACCTCATCTTTCCAGATAGACTGTAAGCATCTGAGTAGGACATGCTTATGCTATGTGATTCTGAAAACTGTTATAGTCACCTTCCTTTCTTCCCTCTCCCTCCTTCCCTCCCTCTCTTCCTTCCTCCCTTCTTCTATTCCTTCCTTCCTTCCTTCCTTCCTTTCTTTCTTTCTTCCTTCCTTCCTTCCTCTTACTTCTCTCTTCTTTGAAGCTACCCTCCTCTCTGTTACTCTCTTCTTTTTATTTTCTCATTCTCTCACCCTTTCCCCACTGGGATTCTCTATTCCAACACAAATACCTGAAGTCTCCTTTCTAGCATGAGGGCTATGCTCCCACTTCTAGGGTACAGAATGGGCAGAAGATAAATCTGTACCAGGGTTTAGAAGCCTTGGGTATAAAGTATACAGCACTCTCATTTGTGTTCTCTCCTGATAGACATCATAAAGTAAGAGAGATAAGGGCTATGGGTGTCCAGGAGAAAGGCAGGGATAGGAGAGGCCAGAGCCCTAACTGGAACACCAGGCTAGAGACAGACCATCTGAGGCCCCAAGACACCTAAGCTAGTGAATGCACATGGGTGCTGACCCACACTTTTCAGAAGGCCGTCTCAGAAGGAAGTCCCTGAGGGCACAGGGAGTGATTCTCGCTTCATTATCCCTACCCTCAGTGGCTGTTAACCCTGCCACGAGTCCAATATTAATAAGTGACTGCCCTCCTTGGTCTAATTACAGCAGCCAGCTGCTTGCACAATTTGGCATTTGTTAGACGGTCTTCAGGGATGTCTCTCTGGTTCCTCCAGTTTGTGTGTTGTGTGAGTATGCATACACACATACATAAATATAGTATTTATTGAGCACCTACTATGCGTTGAAGGCTTGGTCCGCGCTGGAGTAGGTACTGGTACTGGAGTCTCTGTGTAGGGACTGGGGGAGCCAAAAGGACGTGACCTACAGGCCTGGCCGTTTTAGCAAAAGAGCCTGGCAGTGTAGGCACAGGGTCACCAGGAATGAGGTTGTGTTTGCATCGATCTGATCAGCCGTTGTCACCTGCTGCTGAAGTGCCTACATTATCACCCTGCACCTCCGGTTTTATTTAACCTAGAGGACACAGAGGATCAAGTCAGAAGGCAGGACAGGCTCAACTGGAGCCCACCCAGTTGGAGTCACAAACCACTTGATTGCCTCATTTACCTTGCCTCAGGGAACTGATTTATCAAGCTGCAGGTGCAAAGGAGGAGCAGCTACAGGGAGGGCTCAGCAGGGGCATAGGCCTTTCCCTCGATGTCAATGAAGCCATCAGTTAGGACTAACTTCGTTGAGGCCTTAAGTCTTACTGTAACCTGGAGAGGAAGGAATTCTCAGACCTAGTTTGTGGTTGAAGATGAACAGAAGACAGAGGTGAAGTCACCTTGCTGGGAAGAAAATGGAACTGAGATGGACAAGCACCTCTGTTTTCTTCATTTGTAGTCCTCCGGCTTTATTGTGAGAGCCTTCCTGACCTGAGCTTGACCTTTAGCTCAAGGAGAACTCAAAGAAGGGTTACTAGCTTGTGAGGAAACAGTCTGTCAGCTCTCCCTCCCTTCCTGCCCCTCACCCCCTCCCCAGTTTCAGCACCCTGAGGGCCAGGGGCTGGGCCTCCATAATTGTAGAGTAGTCTGCACAGGGCGGGGAAGAATCTGACGTTTCCAAAGGCCGTTTTGATGTTGATGATTATGGCAGTGATGAGGCTCTCCTACCCAGACCCAGGCCTTTGTTTTTCTCTCTAACGGCCTCTCTAGCTCAGTGCTCTGAGGACTGCCTCTTAGGAAATCAGCAATGGCTTCTCTGTAGGAAAGGGAGGGGCTTAGCCAAAATGAAATCCGGGGATCTAGCCCACCCTCACCTTCTTGCTGGGCACTGGGACACACTGACGGGATCATTAGCATAACATTTGCATAAGGAACAATTGAGGCGATTGGAGTCCTGCCTCAGAGGAAACACCTGCAAGCGTCTGTGAAAGAAAGCCTTTCCACCTCCACCCGACATCCCTCTGCCCTGCCCCCAGGATCCCAGGAACGTGGCTGGAACCCAGCTTGATTAATGATGGTGAACAGCTAGCGAGCACAGAGTGCCTACTAAGCACCAAGCACAGATGTGCACGCCTCTTCTTTTGATCTTCACAAATGACTCCCCTGAGGTGAGAGGTTTTATAATCCCATTTTACAGAGGAGGAAGCTAAGAACCATCTACATGCCTTCAGGCCAGATGGGCTGTGAGCAGGTCCCCTTGGAGTTGAGGAAAACAGTCACATGGCCCCTGCCCTCCACCTCTCCCAGTGAAGCTGGGTGCTTTGACCTCCTCTGAAGCAGGCAGGTTCAGGGCCCATGGATCCTAGGATCCCTAGAGGCTTAGATAAGAGCTCAGAGACAGGCTCCTAGACGCGGCTACACAGGCTGATACACTCACTTGCACAGCTCTGACCCTCCCCCACTCCTGCTTCTTGAGGCAGAGGAGTCACTCCTGCTGACTCGGCCCATAACCAGGTTAGCCAAGATCCAATTAACTAGTTAGCATAGGCAGGGCTGGGGGCAGGCAGGTCGTGCGGGGAAGCAGATGGATGGGTCTCGTAATACGCGGAGACAGCCAGAGACATCGGCTCCAAGCTAACCTGATAAGCAGCTCTCGGCATCCACTCCCCCTGCCTAGCAGGATGAGAGCCCCGACCCCGGCAGCTGAAGGGAAGAGGGAGCTTTGGCTTCTGACCCACTCTGCCCTCCCAGTGAATTCCCAGCACCCTCAGCCTATGGCCTTCTCTCTCAGCAACCCTCTCTCCCTTCTTTCAGAGGCTGTGGAGTCCCAGCTTCAGGAAGATGTATTTTCATCCCAACGAGGCCAGAGTAGAGACCTGGGCATCTCTGTTATCGGTCAGGCAAAGCAGCAGGAAGGAGAAGAGGGTAGGGAGCTCCTGGGGACGGTGGGGGAGGTGAATGCAACAATAGCCACTATTTCTGGAGCTCACCAAGCGCTAGGCACTGTAAAACCATTCCTGTGTACTATCTCATTTACACTCCCAACAGTCTATTGCAGTAGGTATTAGCAGAGCCCTCATTTTGCAGATGAGAAAATGGAGACCCAAGGAACTTACCCAAGGTCACACTTCCAAGCTGCCTCGGTCTCAAAATGACCATGCTGCATACAACCTCTGGACCAGGTCTACACCTGACAATAATACCATTGTGCTGTACATCCCTGTAGACAGACGAAGGTTGCCTGCATCTGTCATAGGCAGGTGCTTTACCATAAGGTAGTTTTACTTCTCATCTCCAATTTGCTGTTAAGTGAAATTGAGGCCCCGAGGAGCAATGGGATCTCTTCAAAGCCTCACAACTGGTGTCGGTCAGAACTTGAATCCAGGCCAGTTCCGACTTCTAATCTAGTACTCTTCGGGAGGCAACATGAAAGGGAAAAGACAGCCCGCGCTGAAGTTAAGGTAGGCCACCCATCTATTTTGGTTTATTTCTTTATCTCGGGCTTACTGGCAGCCAAGGGTGTACAAGGTGTTGCACGTGCCGAGCATACGTATTTGGGGGTAGAAGAGGCAAGCGGCAGCAGAGGGGAATGCTGAAGCTCGGGGCCGCCTTAGTTAGGGCACTCCGGGGCGGGAAGGACCCACAGATACCCTCCTGTTGGTGCCCCTCTCAGCACCAGCGCTGATTGCCTGCTTTCCCCAGGTTGCTTCCGAAGTGCAGAGTTGAGGAAGACATGCAGATGCAGACAGAAATACAAACCACATTTCTGACTTGGAGGCTCATTTGCTCTTCACCTGGGTCCCCCTTTCTTGCAGGGTGGGGACCTTCTAACCACCAAAGCTTTGAGTTTGAATGATGTCCTTTTACCCCCCAGTCTCGAAAGAATGTGTGAACATGCGCATTGCTTCCTCTGACACCAGCACCAGAAGAGTTAAGCCGTCCTCAGCAGAAGGGATAGAAAAGTTGTCCATACAGGAAGCTATTCTCCAGTCCCAAAAGCCTCTGGGGAGGGGGGAAGGGAGCCACTTTTTTTTTTTTTTTCAGCCTGTTTCTCAGGCTCCTCAGCCTCTCCCTGGGGATCTAGCTACATGCCAGAGACTGACCCTTGACCTGGCCCCTTCCACTCAACCTCCCCAGCCGGATAGACTCTGATTCCACTCAGGGCCCCCAGGGGACTGGGAGAATGGGACTCCCCCGCTTCCCCACCTCCCTTTTGCCCCCACCATCCCAACTATTCCCCTAGTCTGGCTTATCGCCCCCTGCACGGTGCCTCACTCTGCTCCTGCACCCCAGTCACCACATTCATATCCTCCTCCACTTTAACTCTGGGTCCCTAGTCCTCTCCTCCCAGCCCCCGCCTTCATAATCTTCTAAAAATAAAAGCCTGTGATTCAAGTAGGCAACTCCGGAAACACACAATTCAACCCAGGCATCCGCAGGGTGGGGGGACAAACAGAGAAATACCCAGACCCGAGCAGCCCCAGGTAAACACAGGAACACCAGCTGCAGAAAGAAGCCAGTAGTCGAGGCTGGAAGGGGCCAGGAAGGAAGAGATCGTTGCTGGAGCAGGGAGGACTCCTGACGTTAGGTCTCTAATATACAAGCGTGTCCGGGGTCTCCCAAGGCTTCTTGTCTGTGTCATGTGTGTGTCCTACTTTCTTAATATTAACTCCATCCCCAAAGGCAGGCCCTGACTATCTAGAGTCAGAACTAAAACCCAGGGAAATCCCCTCCTACAGAAAGGTTTGAGCCTATTTCCTTTGGGGCTCCTAGTTGCTTTGCTTCCCAGGGAGGTGGGGGCGGTCATGTTGGGCATGGTTGTTCAGAACCATCTATTCCTAGCCTGCTGCTGCCTCTTCCTGGGCCCTGGCCAGGACAAAGGTCAGAGGGAGTCTAGGAGTTGGTCCTTTGGAGATCAGTATTTGTTTCCCAGCAGTACCACCAGGTGGTCATGGGAAAAGTTTCCAGGAAGGGGGGTGGGGGCACTGAGAGGATGGACACTTTTCTGTGGCAGTCCAGGCCATATAATTGGGTGGCACACTTTACCTGAGTGACATTCTCTCCTGTACTGAGTTCTTCAGTATTCTTGACTGAAGTTTATGTAAGTTCTTGATCACAGTACATTTGGGGACCTCATGAGCTATAGCAATTAATTAGAAGGAAAAAAAAAACAACTAGTATTTTCCAGGTATGTCCCACACCTGCCTTTTGTGAGCTCATTTTTATCATTCCCAACTTACAGATGGAATAGATACAGATTGCTCCCAGCACTGGCCTAAGGGTCCCAATAGTAAATGGCCAAGCTGGGATTCGAACTCAGGTCTGCCTGAATCCATAGCCCTTTCCCTTCAGCCTCCATGCCTTAGCCTGAGGGTGTGGCATATCTCTGGCCTCGAATCTGGAAAGCAAAGGTGTTCCTAATGTTGAGCAGTACCATGAATCCCATGTGTCGTGGGGCCAGATATCCAGGTAGAGAGACGGTAGCTCTTTGGGAAGCTGAGATAGATATCTGTCTGTTGTGGCCTGACTCCCACACTGTACCAAGTGGCAGATCCCATGGACACAAGACGGGGTCGGATGACCGAAGGACCTTTTATTCTTTAGTCATCATTAGTCAGAGCCTCTGAACAGCTTCTGGGACACTGGCTACAGAGGTTTAGGAAAGTGCCCCACCAGCCTAATTCCTGTTTCCAGGGATAGTCGGCCAGGCCTACAAAACAGCAGTCTGGGCCCAGCCAGGCCAGCTCCAGTGGGTGGTGGCCTTGTGGGAGCACCAGATATTGTGTTTGATTTTTTTGTGTCCTCCGTTGAGTGGAGGCTGGGCCAGGCAGCCTGGACAGGCTGGACAGCCCGCAACCTGATGATAGAGGAGATAAGATTGGTCTAAGGACCTGACCATCTATCTTGTCAATATCTGCAAGCTATTCTCAGCCCTCTCCGTCTAGTCAGTGCCTGTGCTGTTCTGCCATATATGGCCTCCACATGCTGGACAGAAACTGGCCTCTCTGCTTGAGGGCCTGCAGATGGTGTCCTGCTCTTCCTATACCACGAGCGGCCAGTTTGGGATTGCAGCCTTGCGTTTACACAAACATTTCCTGTGTCACATGGAAATTATATGGTGTGCTCGAGAGAAGTAGGCCCTTAAAGTTGATAAACATAGATAAGCACACACATACATGTACCTGTATATGCCGCAAGGCTTAGGCATGCTAGGCCAACACTCTACTCCTGAGCTGCAGCCCTAGCTCCTATGTACATCTTTTGCTGTTGTTTTGGGGACAGCATTTCTCATGTAGCTTAGGATGACCCTCAGATTTCAAATTTCAAAAGAGTTGAGAGTGACCTTGATCTCTTGATCTTCCTGCCTCTACTTCCCAAGTGCTAAAAGCCATTAGACTCGGTGACCCTTTCTTGGTAGTTCTGGACTTTGAACTCATATCCTTATGTAATACTCTACTGAGTTATAACCTCAGCTCATTTATGTTTTTACTTTGAGACAAGATCTTGCTAAGTTGTCTACAGGCTGACTTTGAACTAGCTATGTAGAGGTCAGAGGACAACCTTAAGAGTCATCTTCAGAAATGCTGCCCCCTCTTCAAGACAGAGTCTACGTTTGGCTCAAAGCTCACCAGTTAATCTAGATTGACTGGTCAGTGAGCTCCAGGAATCCACCTGTCTCTGCCTCCTTGGAGCTGGAATTACACATACCACCACCACACCTAACACTGTTATGTGTGTTCTGGGGATCCAACTCAGGCACATACTTTATCAACAGCTAGGGCCCCAGCCTCCCTCCCAAATGCATTCTTATTTATGCTTAAAAGACAACTCCTTAGGGTAGGTGATATTCATCTTCATTTTGCAAGTGAGGAAACTGAAGCCAGAGTGTTTTAGGTAGAAAGTAGATGAGCTGGTATTCGAACCAACAAATGATAGACAAGGCGCTTTCCTGTGGTCACTCCTCCCTGAACCCATTGGCCTTTAGGCATGCCCCACAAGCACACATACCCCTCAGGTAAAATTGGAATTACTTTCTGGATGTCTAAAACTGTTCCATAGTTCTTGCAGATAAGCCATGACCAGTAGCCTAGGTAAAGCTTTATGATAAGCCTCTAATTGGCTGCTGGCTAGTACCTAGCCCCCTGGTCCAAAAATCTTCTGATCAGTAACTTGTGGATGCTGTCACACCTATAAATTTTAGCCCTGTTAAGTCTTTCTCATTATGGCCATTCTTCATAGTCCACCACTACCAAAAAACCCTCTGTCCTTTTCATGTTTGTCATTCAAGATCCCAATTTATATGCTCCCTTTGTCCTTTGTGGGTTTAGGTCCTACCAATCCTCCCTCCCACTGTAACCTTGGGGGCTCCAGGACAAATTTCATTCAGATTCCCCCTCCCCATTCCTATCCACAGACAACCTTGATACATAAATTTAACTCTAGACTCTGCTTTGCACATTCTGTTATCTCAAAACATTTCTGTGGACTCATCCCTTCTGCCCTCCTGTGACTGCCTCTGGTGTGTCTATCAATGCCTGCCTCTGTGAGCCAATGTCACAGAATTGCTCAGTACATGTAACTTACAAGGAACCTGAGGTTGAGTGACAGTAAACAGAACCTTGGAGACCCAGACAGCAGCAAGGGTTTGTATGGACTCAGAGTCAGAACTCAGAAACAGCACGATGAAAGAGAGGGAGAGATGGGAATGATCACAAGGATTGGGGCTGGGTGGTGGTGGTGCACCCCTTTAACCCCAGCACTTGGGAGGCAGAGACAGGGGAATCTCTGTGAGTTCAAGGACAGCCTGGGCTACACAGAGACACCCTGTCTCAAAACAACAACAGCAAAAAGAATGATTAGAATGAAGAGTTGGAGGGAGAAAGGGGAAATGAGGGAGTGGTAATCATTCAGCTACGTCAAAACAATCCTTAGCTGTCAGCATGGGAAGAGCCTTCAGAGATCAGCCAGTCCAAGACTGGCAAACAAGCAGCCACAAGCTATCATAGAACGAGTAACAGCTGTCTGGGTGCACCTTTAGAAGAGCATGCTAGGGTTGATTGGTAATGTCTGCTATGGGCATTGAATTGGAAATGGTGGTTCATGCACTAGAATTTCATATGCTTGCTTCAGCTGCAACCTTTTCAATGTAGAACAACAGAAGAGTCAAGATAAGGTACCCTGCTTGAGGAGTGGATTTGGGTGGGTACTGTGTGTATAACAGAGAGCAGACAACCCACAGCTGTGGGGAAGGTCATGGTGTGTCACAGACTGAACATGGAGCGGATATTTCCACTGAGCGCCAACTCACTGGACCTGCCTAGCACCTGCTTCTGCCTCTTTTATTTCACTTCTGATCTTCCCACCTTGGTGTCCCCACAGAAGAATAGGAAACTCCTTGGAGCAAAAGCTTTGACTTTCTTTAGAGTAAAAAATACAGTTGGGGGGTGAGAGGACAGGGCTGCACAGGGATGGCACCCAGGTGCAGAGGCTCTGGTAGTGTCAGCGAAAGGACCCTGAAAGCAGGCAGCCTCCAGGAGGAGCAGAAATCTGGGCAGAAAAGAACAGGAAGCATTAAGCTAGTATGTACCATCCCTGGCTGGAGGATGCAGTTGGGGCTGGAGGGTAGGTCCAGGTGCCCAGGATTGGCCCACCTTCAAAGTTTGCTCATGAGCCTCTGCCTTCTCCCATTCCTGTGTCTGCTGTTTTCCTCTCTAATCCATCTCTTACTTTTCATGCTCGCTGTCCCTGTCCCCATCTATACCAGAGTGTCCACTGGGTATATGATGAGAATGGTTCTGATAAAGTTGGGCTAAGGAGTTGCTTTAATCTAGATTGTGGAGCTAAAGCTAAAGACACTAACTAGGCTATGGGAGTGCCCCAGGGCGTCTCAACATCCCACCATCTTTCCAGAAGAGAAAACAGACCTAGAGAGGAGAAGACTGCTCCAGAGTCAGTAACAAGATACCAACAGTCACTGTGAGTTACCATCAGACTCTCATCTTTCTGCTGGGGAGCACACTCAGATCCTGCCTACAGAACTACCCTTCCCCGTGTCTGGTTAGAAAGGCCTCTTTGACCTTGTCCCTGGATAGATACAGGACTGGATCTGGCCAGTCTGTGCCATTCATCCATTGACCACAAATCACTCAATAAAAACAGACCCAGTACCATCAGCCGGGGGCCTTGTGGTGACCTCTTAAGGGAAAGAGTGTTTTTGTTTTGCTTTTCTGCGGTGTTTGCTACTGTGGGAAGCTGAAGTATGGGACTGCATAGAGCATTTGGGGGTGTGGGTACCTAGACAATAAAGGTAACACAAATGAGAGCAGACCTGAGTCAAAGAGACAGATTGTCTCGGTGACAACGTCTGAGTGCAAGATCCAGAGATACTTGAAATCTATATCTCTGAATTTTTTAGTTATGTGAGAAAAAGTTTAAGTTACTATGATTTGGATCTCTGTCTTTGTCTGTCTGTCTGTCTCAAGTTGGTTTTAAACTCTGTGTAGCTGAGGCTGATCTGAACTCCTGCCTCCACCTCCGAAGCAGGGATTACAGGCATGTGCCATCACACATGGTATGGATGGATTCATGTGGCTCTGGGGATCAAACCCAGGTTTGTGTATCTGGCATGTAAGCACTGTACTGACTAAGCCACATCCTCAGCCTCTTGAGCTGGGTTCCTATCATTTACATGCATGAGGCTGTAGATCAGCCTAGAGAAACAGGTAGAGAGATGAAAGAAGAGAAAGCAGGGTATGTGTTTCTGGTGGGAGAGGGCAGGGGTATGTGAGTGTTTCTGTGTGTGTGTGGATTACCGAGCCGATATTTAGCAGTGAAGCAGGAAGATGAGAGTTTGTTGAAAAGAACACAGAGCCAAAGAGGATTTTTTTGAGAGACCTGTTCAAGATAGGTGAAAACTTTTACTTTGGCTGTCTATCCATGCGATGGCAGTGGTTCATTCCAGCCCCCATGCTGTACAGGTGGTAGGACAATATAGAATGAGAGGAAGACAAGGTCAGCTGGAGCCTATCTGGTCAATCAGCACTGGTTGCAGCGGATGTCCTACTAACGAGCCTCTAAAGATGAAGGAAAACATTCGACAAATTCCTGCATGTCTCATACTCGGAATGCCCTGTTCCTTATCAGACGTATCCGGATTTCTTCTGATGTTCAGTATACAAAACTCAGTGATAAACACTGGAGGCCTAAGAAGAACTAAAGGGCCCCGATGGCCTTTCTCTGATGCATCCTGAGATGGCCTAGAGAGGTGACTTCTGCATTCCTCTCCTCTCTGTAATGACAAGACATGCAAAAACTTCCACTGATTATGAACCTAACAAAGTGAACTCTGGTGCTCCCAAACAGAGGTCTAGTCTGAGACTACTTCTGGAGGTGCCAGGCCAGGATGGGGTTGGTGGGAGGAAGCGGTGCCCAGCACTGATAAGCCACTCCCTTCCTTTGTCCCAGGCAGACTCCGATGTCTGCTATGTCTACGCACTGGGACTCCTCAAGGGAGAGACAGAGAACAGACAGACAGGGTGGAGGGGTTGCTTCCTGGAGCCTCTTTACCCTTCCCCACCTTTCCTCACTTCCTCTCACAAGGAACTATCAACACCATATAAAGAAACCTCATCTATAACAATAAAATACATATATGGAGTATATGTGCATTTCTATAATGTATGTAAATGCATCCAAGAGCTGGGATATTGTTATCTCCTTCTTTGGTTTACAGTCTGGCCTGTCTCTTCTCGAAGCCACATAGTATTGTACTTCTCCCCTCCTTGTTGATGGACATTCAGGTTGCTCCTGAGCTTTTGCTATTGCATACAGGAAGAACATCTAGACACTGCGCATGTATGAATGTTTCTTGAGGATTCATTCCTAGAAAAGAGATTGCTGGCTCCAAACGCCTATGAATTTTTCATTTTGGAAGATTGTGCCAAGTTAGAGTGGAGACCTTTTCCCTGTGAAGGAGACTTCCCTCTTTAGGGCCTAACCAGAGATGAAAGATGCCCAGGCCAGAAGGAGCACAGGCTTCCATTAGACATGGGCAGGTTCAAGTCCTGTGTGACTTTGACTAAATCCCTTCATCATTCTCTCTCTCTCTTTCTCCCTGGTGCATGTGTGATGTGTGTATGGCAGGCACATTTCATAGCACATATGTGGAGTTCAGAGGGAAACCTCAGGTCGGTCCTTTGTTTTTGAAGTGGGGGTGGGGGAGGTTGTTTCTTTGTTGTTCACCATTGCATATGCCAGGCTAGCTGGCGCAAGCATCAACAGGATCTTGACCACCATGTGTTCTCTTTCTCTGTCTGAACCTTCTACATCCACCAGCTCTGGGGAGAGGCTGCAGGAGATACTTATCAGTGAGTGTCATGCAGAAGTCAGGATCCTTTCCTTCCAGGGTCTCCTCAGCGCAGCCAATACTTTGCAGTCTCTGCTGAAGAGGAAGGGGTCAAGAGCAGGAGGATGGCTGGATTTGGTGACAGGACAGGGAAACAGAAGCACAGCAAAGGCCTGGGGTTAGCAGCAGAGGGCCTTGATGTCAGAGAGAATGACGGCCCAGCTCAGTTCGGTGGGAAGGGTTTGGATATGGGGTCTGGAAGTCCTTGGGGGGGAGGTAGCAGCAGCAGAGTCCCACTGGGGACCCTCAGCTGCAGATCACTGCATTCTGCAGTCTCCAGGGCTTCGTGTGGTAATCAGATCTGTAGTCTCCTGTCCCTGTAATGTAGCTGGCCATGGGACAAGCAGACCCAGCTGCTCTCCCTAGAAGAGGGGAAGAGGCTGCTGGCGTGGGAATCGGAGGGCTGACCCAAAATGGTGTAGCAGGGCAGCAGCAGTGTGACAGCAGTGCTGGCAAGGCCTCCAGAAGGTGGAGTCCTGATGGGTGGCCATCAGCAGCTGGCAGTGGGCCTGGGGAGCACACTCTAAAGCCTGTGTCTGCACAGGTGGCTTTTATTCCCAGATCCATCCAGTACATGTTCTGTGGTCTGGGGGAGTGCTATACACTTTTAAATATCAGTTTCTTCCTTGGTAAAATGAAGATAGTAATCTCCATCGAGTATACCTCCAGAGACTGGGTGTGTGCCTGTAATCAGCACTCAGAAGGCTGTGGCAGGAGGATTTGGAACTAAGGCCAGCTACAGAGTGAAAGTGGAGTGTGTTGGCTTACATCTGTAAATCCCATCATCAGAGGCTGAAGCATAGAACTACCGAGAATTCAAAGCCAGCCTGAGCTACATAGTAACTTCTAGGTTAGCAAGAAGTACAATGAGACTTTGTCGCAACAAAACAAGACAAAATAAAACAAAACAAACAAAAACCCTAGAGAAATGAAGAAACCAGGAAAGTAAAAAGGGATTTGTGGGGGTGGGAGGAACAGTAGAGAGGGGACAAATGATCTGATTGGAAAAATGGAGAAAAATTGTGGAGGAGATGGTGGAAGGAGAAAGGAAGAGGGTAAAATAACAGTAAAGATACCTGAAAAAGTAGGAAGGGATCATACTATTAACTATCTACCTAAAAATACTTGTAAGTTGATGATAAGCATATATTTATAGTTTAAATGAAAAATTCCCCTCTGGGCTGACAGTACTGTCTCCAAGAGCCAGATACCATTTAACAAAAACAGGCCTAAAAAGCCCTTTTTTGAGTTGTTGGTCAGAGTTGTCCAAGAGACTCTCAAAGCATTATAGGCTATTGCTGTTGGCCTTAATTGCCCCTAGAGGTGGAAGGTAACTCTCTATTGCTAAAGATGCATCCACTTCAGACACAGGGCTCAGAGACCCGCGAGCTGGAAATGACCTGAATGCCTCCTCCCTGAGGACTAGCTTTCAAGGTACCAGAAGGCACTGTTCAAGCTTCCGAAGGAGGAACGTAACCAGACGTGACACCTGTGAACGACAGTGGGCAGCCAGCCACAATAACACCCAGGGTGCAATAATGGCACACATACCTTCGCAGCAACCAATGGCTCTAATTGAATTTAAGACCTATTCAACAAGAGAGAAACCATCCCTGGAACAGGAAACCTAGCCGACTACGCAGGGCTAGTGAAGTCATGGATCTTGGGGGAGGACCTAAAATTGCCCTTTTATTTAATCAGCACAATCCCTAACTATATTCTAAAATATTTGTTCTTATACCCGTAGATAATGTAGTCCTCACCCCTCATTGACTGCTATCTCAGGTGTAATAGTATGCCCAAGACAAGGGGTAAATGAAGAGAAAAACATATTTGCTAAATCCTGACCTGACCTCCTGCTAAAACTGGGGTCAGCTTGACCCTTGGATATGCATAGTACTTAGTACATAGGACTCATAAGTCACCTGACATCGTTTTGCTTCTGTAACTGCAAGGCTTTCTTCTCTCCCTGATCAAACAGTGGTAGAATGGTAACACAGCTCTGCCTCATTTTTGTGAAAAGTTCAAATCCCATCATGCTTGTCGACAGCTGCTGTGTCTGCATCAAAGGAAAGTGTTCAATATGTGGGCTTTGTCTTTACTGACTTGGGACCACCTCTTTAGATTTGTAGTTAAAAAAGAGCGTGCCCCCGCCTGGGTCTGTGTGGCTCAATAAAAACTTCAGACTCATAAAGCGCTCATCCTAGTCTACTTCTCTTGGGTGAGAACAGCCTGGCTACAACATCATCAAGGAAATTTCTCTTTGCAACAGATAGAGACCATTACAGAAAACCACAACCAATCAAGATGCAGAGCTGTGGAGCTCTGTCCCAAGGATATATGTACATAACAACCTTTGCACCTAAGGTTTGGAGGTCATTGCACAAGAAGGGCCAGAAGGATTGTAAGAGCCAGAGGAGCAGGAAGTTTGCTGTGAGATTTGTGTCTCCTAGAAATGTCAGAAACTACACCTGTAAGGTCTCAGCGCTACCTAAACAGGGACTGAACAAGGACAGCAATAGACGTGGAAATAGGGATAGAGAAATGCCCAGGAGGCCTCAACCCTAGACAAAGAACTTCCGGGCAACTAAGGAATGGAGCTGAGAGGGCATAGACTTCCCCAGGAAAGAAAGGGCACACCAGCTGGTTATCCAATACCCAATGGTCAGCCCTGAAAACATCCATGGAAATAACATTATACAGACTGGGCATTTGTGCATTTAGGACTCTCTCTGTGTGTGTGTGTGTGTGTGTGTGTGTGTGTGTGTGTGTGTGTGTAAAAGAACAATTAATAAAAAACCATGACCAGGTCGTGGTGTCTTAAATCACAGCGTTCATTCAGAAGGCAGGGGGATCTCTGAGGTTAGCCTAGACTACAGAGGAAGTTCCAGGACAGCCAGCCTGTATCAAAAAATAAATAAAGAAAGAAAGAAAGAAAGAAAGAAAGAAAGAAAGAAAGAAAGAAAGAAAAGAAAAGAAAAGAAAGCTTTTCTTTGGCCATGCCTTTCTCACTGTCTGATAATGCTTTTTGCTGGTGCTGGAATGGAACTTGGGGCCTTGATGATCGTGAGCCAGTGTTCTACCACTGAGACACACTCCAAACCAACAGCAGATTATTAGCAAGCTCACGCTAAGTGTGACTCCAAGTCTGGCATGGTGGCCCATGCATGAAATTCCAATACTCAAGAGGTGGAGGCAGGAGGAGCAGAAGTCCAAGTCTATCCTCAGCTACGTAAGTCTGAGGCCAGCCTGAGTCACATGAAACCCCTTCTCTCTCAAATAAATAAGTAAGTAAATAAATAAAATTTAATAATGGGGTATTCAAATAGATGGACTTTGGGGAGGTGACAAAGCAGAAGTGATCCTTTTCCCCCCAACCCCCTTCAGAATGATCTGTCTCCTGGAGGCTCCCATACTCTTCACTGTATTGTGTGGTTCCTGATTCCTGAACACTGGAGTAGCTGAGATTTTCTGGTTCTCACTTCCATTAGCTTCTTACAGTGATGTCCTGGCTTCCTGCCCAGTCCCCACTCACAGGTTCTGGAGCTGAACTTGCAGGCCCCAGCACCCTCCCAACCCAGCCCAAGACAGGGCCAGGGCTTGCTGAAGGCAGCCCATCAAGGCTTGCGTGGAAGCCAAGTGCTTTGTCCACCTCCCTGACTGCAGTGGCTGGCAGGCTGGACCCAGGTGTCTCAACCCCAGAGGGACCTACCTCTCTGAGGCCACAAGCATGTCAACTCTGTGCCTGGGGGGAGCAGGAGAGAGAAAGGGCAGGGTGGGGAGTGGGAACTGCCCAGGGTTTGCTTTCCATAGATGGCCCTCGATCTTATAACAGAAATGCACTGTGGAGCTCCTTAGCTTCAGCCTCTCTAGTCTATCATCTTGGGTCACCTCCTCCCTTCCCAGCCTTCAGGGCTATGACTCCTTTCACCTTGCCACACTCTGAAAAATGGGCAATGGTCATCTTGCTAGCCTCTAGAGCAATGGTTCTTAGCCTTCCTAATGCTGGAACCCTTTAAAACAGTTCTTCATGTTGTATTGACCCCTCCGCCCCCGCCAACCATAAAATTATTTTTGTTGCTACTTCATAACTCTAATTTTGCTGCAGTTATGAATCGTAAGGTAAATATCTGTGTTTTCCGACGGTCTTAGGTGACCCCTGTGAAAGGATCCTTCATCCCCTGCAAAGAGTCTAGACTCACAGTTTGAGAACCGCTGCTCAATCTGCCTCCTTGGAAAATGAATGAGGCTAGGCTAGTGTTTACAAAACAACGGAGAGGGCAATGCTTGCCACTGACCTCTAGCGGCAGAGCAACAGGAGAGAACTACCATTCCAGGGGTCTTAGCTATTTAATACTGCACTATTCCGTTCTGTCTTAAGAGAGCCGTGTGCAGAAGGCGCCAGCTCCAGACTTCAGTTTAGTAGCCGAGGAAACTGTGGGTCTGAGAGGTTCTCATGCTGCTAGGGAGAGGCTGATCTGAAATGGAAACTCGGGATTGCCTGCCTGCCTGCCTGCAAAGTGGATGTTTTGTGGTCCTTCCCAAGGAGCAAACCAACCTCCACACACAGCTGCATGACATCCACCGCGTCCAGCCCTTGACTCCGTGCCCTAGTCCCTCCCACACACAAGGGCTCTTAGCTCCTGCAGTCTCCTCACACTCCTCACTTCCTTTCCTTCCACTTTGGAAAGCAGCCACAGGCTTTTTTCTTTCATCTGAGGGAAAGAAAATGCTCTCATCCCCTACACCCAGGTCCTTCCATCCTCCCATCCATCCAAACCTAAGCATCTCTCCATCTTCTCTCCCTTCCTCCCCACTTCTTGTTCCCCCCCTCTTCTGTTTATCCATCACTAGAAGCCACCCCCTTCCTTCTTGCCTGTAGGTTCTGTGGCTATAATCAAATCATAACTTTTATTAAATTTAAGATTACTTTTTAATGGAATCAATTTCTTGTGTGGTGCTTCTCTGCCTGCCCGCGGGCTCCGCCGGCTCTGTGCTCGGCATCCCCACCCTCAAAATTGTCTCTGCCGCTGGCGTTTCTAGCTAAGCTGCCTCCCAAGGAGGGGTAGGTCTGCCATCCCTACACACACCACACAGAAACACACACACATTTGCACGCACACACACATCAAGCTCTGCTTTCCTCAAAGCCCCAGACACACAACCTCCAAGCCCCAGGCGCCCACGCTGGGTGGTGGGGGTGGGGAGCCAGCGTGGAGGTGGCAGGGGCAGGAGAAACGGAGCTGCAGAAAGAGGGTGCAATACAAATGCGGAGCAGAGCAGCATTTCTCAGCCTGTTCATTTTCTACCAGTTCTGTTCTCTAGCCTCAGAAACAAGCTGGTTTCTGTCAGTGCACCCCTTCCCCGGACTTCATTGTGCAGCTGGTGAGCAAGGGGGAAGTTGCAGAGGGAGGGGAGTCCAAAGAATCGGCCAGCCAGGAGAGTCTGGGCTTCCTGTGATTCATAAAAGCAGGTACACGATACACATAATACAGGTACTGTGACCCTGCCCCCACAACACGAGCTCATCAGGCCAGATTAGCAACTGGATGCCCCCTAAATCTGAGTTCATTGTGGGCCACGTTTGCAGGGAGGGAGAGAGCCTAAGGGTTCTAAGGGGAGGGGAGGGTATACAGGGCCACTTTGATAGGTTGGCACAATCGAGGGAGAGGGACTGCAGGACAGGGAAAGCCATGGTGGACTGTGGATTAGGGGTGGGGGCTGTCTGCTGACTCAGCAAAGATGTGGTCACCTCCAGGAGCTCAGCTCTAACTTAGGCAGACTCAGGCGGCAAGAACACATGAGTGGACAGGTGAATTTGAAGCTGGGGGATTGCTGTCTTGGCTTTCTGTACTGCCTCAGCACACTTGCCTTACTGTTAGGAATAGTAGTAGCTCAGGCTCATCCAGGTGGGTGGGCGGGGCTTAGCTTAGCAGGTGGGAGCCCAGCTTTTGGCTTCGGGTGCTCTCTGAGTAGCCACCTTGATGTGTTTATCAGAATGACCTTGCACAGGTGACCTAGCTTCTCTGAGACAGGGTCTTCTCCTGAAGTGGGGAGTTTACCTGGAGCGTCACAGGCAGAGGAGCTAGCCTAGCACAAGTTGGGAGAGGTGGTACCCAGAAGACTAAGGCAAGAAGAGGACTAGAGTTCAAAGCTAGTGTGGGCTACATGGTGATTACCAGACCAGCCAGAGTGCAGAAAGTAGGGTAGGGTCCTGAGAGATGGCCCAGTGGTTAAGAACACACACTACTTTTGCAGAGGACCCGAGCTCAGGTCTCTCAGTACCCGCTCAGGGTCTCATGACTGCCTACGACTCCAGAGCCAGAGAGATATGACGGTTCTGGCTTCTAGGCACTACACATCCTCACACAGAGACACACATATACATAAAATGACAATTTTTAAATCTTGAAAAAAAAAGAAAAAAGCAGCCAGGCACGCCTGTAATCCCAGTACTCAGGGAGGCAGAGGCAGGCAGATCACTGTGAGTTCAAGGCCTATAATCCCAGCACTTACAAGGTGAAGGCATTAGAATCCAGGAGTTCGAGATCATCCTTGTCTATTAGTGAACTCTAGCCCAGCCTGGGCTACACGAGATCCTGCCTTAGAGAAACAAAAAGGCTTAAAACACACACACACACACACACACACACACACACACACACACACATGTGTTCAGTATGTAAGTGAACCACATGGTTTCTAAGCACCAGCCAGGTGCATCTACAGAGCCTGTGTCAGTCCTGCCACCCCAGTCACCTCCAGGCAAGCCAGGGTTCCCGGATGAACTTTAGGCTGGGACCAGACAGTGGATAAGTAGCCCTGGAGTTGGACTCCAAGGCATGTGTAGCTCTACTCTGCCTTCAACGAATGGGTGGCTGATGTCTGTGAGGAGTGGAGGAGGGACCCACGAAGGCTTCTGACGTTGAACTCCCACCCGGGCTTTCACGGAGCTGGCCCTAGTCTGGGGCAGGGTCAAGGAAAAGCATCGATCGATCCCGTCTCTGCAGCCTCAGCTAGCACCTGTTGTTTTTGAGACCTCAGAGCGCTCTGACATCTTGAGACAAAGTCCAGACAAGAAAAGTCTATAAAGATTTAATCAAGCACTGTGCATGGGTGACCCTTGCTGCTCGTTCGTGTCCTCCAACTCTAGGGAGAAGGGAGAGCTTTATGAAGCATGCAAAAAAGGGGCAGAAATGGTGAAAGCCAACTTTGTTAGCGGATCCCCACATTTGGCTAAGCTTGGGAGCAAATGCCAGCATGGCTCACAACCTCACCAGGCTCTGTAGCTGGGCCCAAGGAGAGAGGCTACTGAGAGCTTAGTGGTTGTTTTAGAGAGGGGGCCACAGGAGCCTCCTCCCTTCAGCAGGCCTTTCCACAACTCCCGGAAGGAGGCCGGTCCGACCTGCTCAGCACCTCCGTCTGCTTGACCCCTGGCACAAGCATGCTGTTCAGTCTGCACCTGAGCCTACACGCCTGTACGGGCCTGTCTGGAGATAGGACGTTCCCATGAGCCACACAGGCAGTCACTCCTACACAGTTACTGCCCAAGGGGACTGATGAGCTTCCAACATCATCCTCTCCACTCATTTCACTCGGGACAGCTGGAATGGGGATGGGCAGGCGTCACTCAAACCAAGTGACAGGGCCCTGACCAAGATCTCCTGATCTTTCTCACACTGGTTGTTGAGTTCTGTGACCCTTGGAAGGAGATGTAACCCTGATCTGTACCTGCACCCCATTAACCAAACTCTCCTTTCTTTTTAAAAATTTTTATATAGTATTTATTTATTTATTTAATTTTATTACAATTTATTCACTTTGTATTCCAGCTGTAGTTCCCTCCCTCTTCTCCTCCTATGCCCCTCCTCTAGTCCGCTGATAGGGGAGGGCCTCCTCCCCTTCTATCGGACCCTAGCCTATCAGATCTCATCAAGGCTGGCTGTATCATTTGCCTCTGTGGCCTGGTAAGGCTGCTCCCCCCCGCTACCCCCCACCCGCAAGGGGAGGTGATCAAAGAACCAGCCACTGAGTTCATGTTAGAGACAGCCTCTGCTCCCCTAACTAGGGAACCCTCTTGGAGACTGAGCTGCCATGGGCTACATCTGTGCAGGGGTTCTAGGTTATCTCCATGTATGGTCTTTGGTTGGATCCTTTTCTTGTCTCTGTTTTTTGTTCTTCTTTTTGAGGTGGTGGTGGTAAGCATATGCCCATGTGTCAGTCAGAGGACAGCCTACAAGAGGCTGTTTTTTTCATTCTACCACGTGAGTGCCGGAAGTTCCAATGTGCTGAGCAATCTCTCTGGCCCTCTCTAAGCAGACCAGATAGGTCTGAAATTTGCCATCCTCTTGCTTCAGTCTCCTGAATTTTGGGACTCACAGGTGTGCACCGTCATAGCCGGCTAGCCAGGCTTTATTTGAGTACCCATCGACCCAAGCAGGTGTTATTACAAGTCCCATTGTACAGACAAGAAAGCTGAGGCTCAGAGCAATCAGGCCAGTGAGTGGTAGCCACTGGTTTTGTCTTTTTAATGGTACCGGGGATTGAACCCAGACATTCTAGGTAGAGCTGGGTTCCTCATGCATACAGTGGAGCTGGAATTCAAAACCAAAGTATCTGTTCCTAGAGCCCTAGCTTTCAGCTGCTTCTGGTATTCCTTCTCCTTTCTGGAAGCTTTGCCTGCACCCACATTCATGTCCTTTATTTCCTGCCTCTTGTCCTTCACTCTCACATTCTCAAATTCACTGTTGTTATCACAACCTTCACAATTCATCATTTTCTCATTTTTCATCTTAGTTCAAGACAAATAATCACCTGAGACCCCAAAGCAGGTTTAACACCACTCCGGAGGTCCTTCCCCCTCTATCTTCCTCTTCATCTTCAACATCACCACGCCCACCGCCATCATCACCTTCACCTTTTGTAAAATATCTCACTGCAGTGGTGGCCACACTTCAGAGCAGTGCACGCCCACCTTCTTCTGTGGGATCAGAGGAGATTCCATTTCCAGTGCATGCACAACCTAAGAATGTAGAAAGTCCTCAGAAAATAAGGGCAGGGGTTGGTTGGGGTGGGGGTGGGGCTGGGGAGAGAATTTAAAACAGCCAAAGAGTGTCTGTTGAGGGAAATTAATCAATGGCAAAGGAGATTGCTTGTCATCTTTCAATATCTGTAAAAATAACAGGCCTCTAGAGAGGGAGAGCCAGAGCGCCAAGGGAACAGAAGACCAGAAGATGCTCTGCCCAGCCCAGGCCTGTGAGAAGCTCCAAAGGACAGAGAACCACCCACCTTGGGTATTGGCCAACAATCCGTCTTCCTAGCCACAGTATCTCTTGCCACCCCCTGGAATCTGGCAGCCTCCAGTCACACTGCCCAGGAGATTAGAAATTGCTTATTTCTGCTAGTCTGAATCCCACCTGCCTCCCAGCCCACCAAGCCTGCCTGCTCCCTGTGAATGCCGGCTGCCAGCCATGCTGACAGCCTGCATAGGAACTTGAAGTGAGGGCAGCAGCTTCCCGGATCAGAGCCTCCGCCCAGACTTCCAGCCAAGGCCCCAGAGCTCCCAGGACCTGGAGGGTTTTTTCTCCTGGTTGTGTTTGGAATTGGCTGGTTTTCTGGGCATCAGGCCCAGCTCAGTTTAATTTTTGTTTATTTTTATGTACAGATTCTCTTCTGTTTGGGGAAGAGCTTTGTGTAAATTATTATTATTTATATGATAAAGAATAAATCACACCAAATAAAAAAACCCACAATCTCTTTTCTCAATAGAATTACTAAATTAGGGGCTGAAAAGAACAGCCGATATGCTGGGGTTTGGTTTCAGAAAGCTTTGGACATGGATTCTCTCAAAGTGTCTCAGTCATTGGGCTCTGTCATCTGGATTTGATGCTTTTCTCACAGCCAATAATGGCACATGGCTGGCCTAGGAAGACCACAGCCATAGCATGACCCAAGGGTGTGGGTTCTCTGATCTGCTTTACTCCCATCCCCTGGGGATGACTTGAGCATTTTGATGTGATTTGCTAACAGAATGGGGAAAGAACAAGGGGAAACAGGAACTGGGGGATTCTTGCCAGAAATAAAATCAAACCGCCCTAAACTGGCATAGGGAGGAGTCACTTGAATAGTGGCATTTATTACATCAGGGGAATAAGCCAATCATTTCTCTGCCCGGTCATTAAATTTGCATATTTCAAATCTATTGGTTGGAATGAAATGAGTCAGGAGGCAGGGATGCAGATGGGCAAAGGACCAACTTGGCCCTGAGAGTGTCCCCAAGTGGCTTCCATTCTCAGCCAGAGTAGGGAGACAAATTTACCAAAAGCACTCTGCCCATCTCTCTTCTATCCTGTACCCTGCCCACCCTCCACCCTTAGTCCCGTCCACTGGTTCATAAACTTCTGTTTTGGGGGCTAGAGACACACCCAGGCCTGGAACTCCAGTTCAGGGTCGATATTCTAAAGGCCACAGAGATGAAAAAAACTCAGCAGTAACTGTTGCTTTGTTGATGTTGATTTAGAACCCCAAACTACCCCAAAATTTATAAGACAATTTAGGGTTCAGAGCATAGCCCTGAGGCAATATTTGCCAGCTAGTCAGGAAGCCTTAGGTTTGATCCACAGTGCTGCAAAACCAAAACAGTGCAAACTGCTCAAACTGAGGCCTCTCTCTGGAATGGAATTCTCCAATCTGCCCAGTCAGGTACTGCTTTTGATTCGTGAGATGGCTACAGCTACCATCTGGATGAAGAGTGGGACCTCCACACCTTGAGTATGAAAATCCCTTCTTCTGGGGCTGGAGAGATGGCTCAGCTGTTAAGAGCACTGACTGTTCTTCCAGAGGGTCCAGGTTCAATTCCCAGCACCCATATGGCAGCTCACAACTGTCTAACTGCAAAATCTGACACCCTCACACAGACATACTTGCAGGCAAAACACCAATGCTCATGAGAGAAAAAAAGAAAGAAAGAAAATCCCTTTTCCACTTACTACTTAATAGTGGAAATTTTGAGCAAATTGCTTTACCCTTCCTGAGCTCCTCTGTAAATGGGAGAATACTAGCAACTGTGCAGAGATGGGTGTACACACGCAGTCTGTGAGGAAATCCATGTAAATGGCCCTGTGCAGTCAGTGTTCCAAATCCACTCCGGTCTGCCCCCAAGCCAGCCTAGCCATCCTTTGTCAGTTCAGCAGTTAGACCCAGTCAATAAATTAGTAAATAAAAACAAAATGTTAGGGCTGGAAAGTAGCTTAGAGGTAGAGTGCTCTCCTCGAATTCTTCCTTCTTTTGAATATTCTTTCTTTCTTTCTTTCTTTCTTTCTTTCTTTCCTTCTTTCTTTCTTTCGTGCATGTGGGCACGGGCATGCATATGGAGCTCAGCAATCCCTTTTTCCCCATTATGTGGCATCTAGGTCTTTAGGCCTGTCAGTGCACACTTTTACCTGATGAACCACCACCACGCCAACCTTTGGCTAGCATTCTTTTTTGAAAATTGGATAGTATTTTACATGCATAGGTGTTTTGCCTGCATGCTGTGCACCATGTGTGTATCTGGTACCAGCGGAGGGCAGAAGAGGGCATTGGATCTCTTGGGACTGGAGTGATAGGTGGTTCTTAGGTACCATATGGGTGCTGGGAATCAAGCCTAGGTCCTCTGGAAGGGCCACCAGTGTTCTTATCCACCGAGCTATATCTCTAGTCCCATTGCCTATCATTTTTGAGATGCCTAGCATTCTAGGTTCAATCCCTGGGATAGCAAACAGACAAAAAATCTTTGTAGGGAAATGTTGCTCAAGTCATCAACTTGGTAAGTCCTGGAGATATCCCATTGAGTTCTACTCTTTTTTGTTTTGTTTTGTTTTTTTCAAGACAAGGTTTCTGTGTGTAGCTTTGCTGTCCTGGGCTCGCTTTGTAGACCAGGCTGGTCTGGACCTCACAGAGATTTGCCTGCCTCTGCTTCCCCAGGGTACTGTGATTCCAGGCATGTGCCACCTACTCTCTTTTGCAGCTCCCATTTGATGACTGAATTAGCTCTTCCCAGAAGAGTGGGTTCAGGAAGCCATGAGCCCAGTGGGCTGTGGACAAGAGAGGGCACGGGAGACGTGAGATAGACAGAGCCTGTTAGAGGTCACATGGCATCTTCTCTGCTACTTCTCTCGTGTGTTGCTTACAATTCTGATCTTTGACTATGGCTTGTCCACTTGTCCTGGCCCTCCTTGGCCAGCCAGTGGTTGTGGGTACGGCTTAGCTACGCTACAGCAATGAACCGTGTGATTTGAGCACCCACACACTTCCTGTTAGTATAGCCATTCATACCTGTGTATCTGGGGTAAACGCTGGTTCTTTTATCTCGGAGTCCATCAGTCATCCATTAATCTGTTCGATTGGGGGATGTGTTTTAATTTTTGTGAGGTAGTCTCTTATGATCCAGACTGACCTCTACTTGCTGTGTAGCTAAGGTTAAACTTGAACTCCTGATCCTCCTAGCTTCATCTTCTAAATTCTGGGATTACAGGCATTTCCCGTAACGTCCAGCTTCATTTATTATCTGCTGAGGCCCTACTGTGCACTAGTCCTTGCTGCATGACCTAATGCAGCAGTCACAGAACACTTCATTTCCTTCTCTGAATACATCTTTGTTCTAAACCTATAAAAACTCAGATAATGGAAATAGAGAGTAGAATATTTGAGGTGAACTGGTCTTCTTTTAGCCCTGGCTGGGGACTGTGGCCACTTGAGAACGCTTTGTGTACCACACTGGCCTTCTGGCCAGCTACACTCTATTCTCCTGACTCATTTCATTCCAACCAATAGACTTGAAGCATGCAAATTTAATGACTAGGCAAAACTTCTGTTTTCTTTAGAAAGGAGAAAGCAACAGTAAGCAGGCAAGGAAATAAATAATTTAATTTTAGGCCATGTAAATGCTATAAAAAGGACCAAAACGATCTAAATAGGTAGCATGACAGTGTATGTAGAGAGAGCTGCATTTTGGGTGGGGGAGGGGAGAGAACTTTGAGGAGGACCTGAATCAAGGTTCTAAAAACAGAGCCTCATGGGTAAAGGGAAGAGTATGTGCAAGGACTTGGGACACCTGCCTTGAGAGCATGGATCCAAGGATCTGTGACCTGTCTTTTCTTCCTTTCTACCTTCCCTTTCTTCCCCAACCTCTTCTCTCTATTTCTCTCTCTCTCTTTTTTTTTTCCTTTTCTTGAGACAGGGTTTATGCAGCCCAAACTGGCCTCAAACTTGATGGTGCTGACCTTGAATTTCTGAGCCTCTTTCCTCCACCTCCCAAGCACTGGGGTTACAGAAATGTGCTGCCCTGCTTGATTTTCGAGCTGCTGAAAATTATACTCAGGATGTCGTGCATGCATACCAATTGAGCTCTGTCCTCAGTGCCATGTGGGTATATAGCTTTCTGAGGCAAAGGTCACCCAGCCTTGTTGGGTGTGGCACTATATGCTTGTGATGCCGGCAGCACTTAGGAGGCAGAGGAGGAGGGTCAGCAACAGTTCAAGGCCAGCCTTGACTACACAGGGAGTTCCACCAGGCTGTCTGGGTTACATGAGACCCTCTTTTTTTTATTTTTCTTTTTTTTTTAATTTATTTATTATTTATACAGTGTTCTGCCTGCATGTGTGCATGCACACCATAAGAGGGCACCAGATCTCACTATAGATGGTTGTGAGCCACCATGTGGTTGCTGGAAATTGAACACAAGACCTTGGAAGAACAGCCAGTGCTCTTAACCTCTGGACCATCCATCCCTCCAGCCCCTTCATTTTATCAAACTATCATAAAAGTCAGCCAGACTTTCTTGCACAAATTCGTGTGTCTTTCTATTGGTCTAGAATTAGATCAGACCCCTCACTGTTGCTCAATCAACAGACCCAACAGACCCCAGCAAACCCCACTGCCCTCCAACCCCAGTTCCTCAAAGAGAGCAACTTCTTCCTGCCACAGGGCCTTTGCACAATGAGTTGACAGCTATAACTAATCAAGAATCCTTTGTTAGGGGCTTTCCCCTGATTCACACTGTCAGATCCCTTAGCTCACTTGGTACCCATTAATTTACTGTGCTTGTCTGGAGACTTGGGGTCTTGTCTGATGCCTAGATCAGACACAGGGCCTGATCTCTGGAAGATGCTTAGTGTCTGTTGAGCAGCTACTTAGGGATCCTGGGGTCAGTTCCGGGGACCCCCAAAGTCACAAAAGGAAGGAAATAGCTTGGGGGAAGGACTTATCATGACTGATTAATAGCATCAGGGAGAAGAAGTGAGTTGTTCTGAGGAGAAGTTGCTGGCAGACTCAGATTCCAGGAGCCACATGACATGGAGGACCAGTCAGTTGGGCCTTAGGGGACTCAGGTGGCATTTCTTCAAGGACCGTTTTGTACTTGGTGGGAGCTTTCAGTAGACTGGTGTCCTGAGAGTGGGGAGTTCCCCTTTCTTGGAGGTCTATAAACACACAGTGGAGCAGAGGAGGGAGCCTGGGAACTTTCATTTCCTTAGGTCCAGTGATCACGGTCTGTTGGGATTTTCAGCTGTAAAATGGGCGCCCCCGAGTGGCTCTGAGGGCAGCGTCTTCCAGCTTGTCACTGGTGCAGGGACTGTGCGCTGTAGCTTCCCTCCTCCCCGATAGCTCGGCAGGGTACCGGGAGGGAGGGGGGGCCTGCTTCCTCCAGTCTTAAGTGGTTCCACAGCTGGAGCAGTGGTTCGTATTTTAAGTGGAGTTTGCAGACAATGGAGCTCTCTAGGGCTTGGAGGGGAAGGAAGCTGAAATTCAGGACCATTCTGTGAATTCCCAAGTTCTTTGTGTCCATTGTGTAGGAGAACAATGCTGTTTGTTTGGCTTGTTCACTCAAGGTAGGGGACTGATGGGGGGGATGGTTAGGTCCCAGCACACTGAAACTCCCAGAGTGGTTGGCTGGCTTAGGAGTTGGAGGGCCCCTAAGAAACTGGGGGTGGGCTGTAGGAAGATGGGAAGCTGTGAGGCTGGCAGGGGCAGGGGTGAGGCCGAGTTCCCAGGTTGTTCTTCAGGTCCAAGCCTTGCTTCCTTAGGGATTTTTGCTCCCTTTCTGAGTGCTCTAATCCCAGAGACTGCTGACCTTGACCTTTTCCCCACAGGCTGTATCCTATGCCAGAAGGGTAGACCGTACACCAGTTGGTTAAATCCCTTCCTCCTTGAACGTCCGTCTTCTTCAATGTCCATTGTCAAGTGTTTGACTAGACAGAGTTACTTGAAACTTGGCGGCTCAGGCACTCCCTGGGCTAGCTCCCTTTTTGACACATCATTCTGTCTCTCCAAGCCCTTTCATGACCTTGATCTTGGCTGGTGAATGTAAAGTGGGGATCCCCAGTGGAATCTGTATATCCACAGAGTAAAGGCCAATGATGCATGAGGTCTTCGCTTAGGTCATGGAACTTCAGCAAGACTACCCGGCAGCTTGACTTATCCAGTACCAGGAAAGGCTCCCACCCTGAACTTCCCCTCCTAGACCCTTTCCCCTTCAGAGTCAGCAGCTGCGTGTGGACTCTGTTGTGGCATTACCTTCTATTGCCCGATTAAAGCCCTGCTGTGCCGCTGACTATCCTAGCCTCAGTTTCCCTTCTGTAGAACAGACAACAATCAGTCTACCCCGCTGAGCTGCAGCGAAGAGTAAATGAAATACTGCAGCTCAAGGCCTGTGTGTCATTGCCGCCTTCGTTGTTCAGACACGGGAATCAAGGCAGAGGAGACAAGCTTCCTGTGGAGGATAAATGAGGGCATTGCAATTCAAGTCCAGGCCGCCGGCTCCAAAGCTGGGTTGTGACCATCGTAGCACTGGGCCTCCTGAAGATATCGGACTCATGCTGGCTCTGAGCAGGCTTCTCTTGACTTTCCAACAGCACCTTCCAAAGCCAAGTCTCCCCACTCAGAGGAGTCAGATTGTCTAACCAGGGGTCAGGGTTGAGGCTCCACCAGCTCTGCACACTGATGATCCATTGGAGACTACGGTGACCCCACTGACTCTGTCAGGGAGTGTCTTTCTCAAGCAAGGGGGCCAGCTCAGAATGGAGAGGCGCCTTGGGGCTGACGGCTGTGTTCCAGGGTCTGAGAGTTACAGTTTGGCATCACTGGGTTCTGATGTTGAGTCCCAGTGTGAGTCCCAGGGTCTCATCAGGGAGCCTGTCTGTGGTGCTTTGGAGCTTCACCTGACAGAGACACAGATGTATGCACCGAGATGAAATAACCCCGGGAATGAAAACAGAAGCCTAGACCCTGGGGACCACAATGGTTTGGGGGGGAGCCGCTGAGCCACAGCTCCCTCCAGTTTCTACCCTCTCCCTTCATCCCGCTCAGCTCAGCCTCTTCCCACCTCCACCCTTTCTCCTCTCAGCTTGTGGTTTTCCATTGAATGAGAAGAGGGAGAAAGAAAGGATGGAGAAAAGCCTGGGGGAAGGGGTGTCCACTTTGTTGATGTGGTGCTGCACTTGTTCTGTGAATGAAGGTGATGTGGGTTCAGGGTGGAAGAAGGGGGTGGAGGGAAGCACTGGGTAGGGCAGCCTGGGATGGGGTTGCCATGGGAACGGCAGCCTGCCAGGAGCCCTGCCTTCAAAGCCGAGGTGCTGTGCGTGTGTGGCAGGTTCCTGAGGGAGGCGGGTGGTGTGTGTGTGTGTGTGTGTGTGTGTGTGTGTGTGTGTGTAGCAGTTCTGATGGGAGCCCCCTGGGACTCCAGCTCCTGGATTCCAGACCCAAACCCTAACCTGATGGGAAACGGCATCATTCAATATTTCCTGGCAGATGCCCCTCAGCCTCAAGCTCCATCTTTCAGGGATGGGGTTGGAATCACTCTGGCCACTGTGAAGGGGGGCTCTGATTGAGCCCTCTGCCAGCAACACCTCTTCTCTTTAAGTGTGTTAGGGGTGGAGCAAAGGGACTCTTCCTGTGGCCAGTGAGGTAGTGATGGAGGTTTGCCTTATCAGGCTCCAGCTGGAGCCAGTCCAGTCACTTGAGGCCTTTAGCTCTAACCCCAAGGGGATGCCCCGAAGGCTGAGAATTCAGTCAAGTGAGAAGCCCAGTGTTTGAGAGTTTCAGGTGCTCTCAATACAGTCATGAGAGTGACCTTCCGGCCACTAGGGGGGGCTTTGGAGCGTTCTCCGCGGTACTGGGACAGCTCGGTGGGGGAGACCTGGTGAGGAAGTGTGGCTGAAAAGTAGCCTCAGTGGTATTCTTTTCATGGGGCTGGCTCCGCTAGACCATGTCACAGTAAACCCTGCTGGCCTTCTGGGGAACCAGCACTCCGGAGCTGCCATTCAGTCTTGGTCTTCTTGGGCTCCATGCCTGCCCGTTCACAGAGAACCTTGGTCCTATTCAGGGCACTTCTGCAGTGCCTGCTACTCACCAGTGCGTGCTGGGCATCGCAAGGGGTTTCAGATACATCCAGGAGGCACAGGCTTCACACTACACATCTGAGGCCAGACAGGCAAGCCCTCAGTCCGGACAACCTGTGTCGAGTCCTCGTTATTGTCTCTGTGATGGATCTTGGGCAAGCTTGCTACTGTGAGCCTCCCTTTCCTCACCTGCAAAAAGGGTGGTGCTAATGGTGCCTAGCTTGTGGAGTTGTAAGGATGAAATGAGAAAACAGGAATGAAGTCTGTCAGGGTCTGGCACCGGGAGAGCTCTCCCTCAACCGGAGTGACAACTGTTAGCACTGAGTCAGAGGGAAGTGGTGGAGGCAGAGGTGAGTAATGGCAATGACACAAGCAGGGAGGGCTTCCTGGATGCAGTGTCTGGAGTGAGTCTGAAGGACAGCTGGGCGAGGACGGGCAGGAAGGCAGGCGTTTAGAGCGCTTGTTTTGTTTGGTCCTTGCAACACTAACTGGCAGCCCCGGAGTCCTCTCTTTCCAGTCACCTGGACCCTAGCCTAACTTCCTCTGCCTCCTCCTCCTGTTCCACTTCAGCTCCTTGTCCTCCTCCTCCTTTCCTGAAAGGAAGCCAGCTCAGGGGCAACAAGTTTCACAAATAGTGACCACTGCCTGTTGCTGCTCGGCGGCTCCTGCCCAGGGACTGTCTACCCACCACCCCACCACCCAGGGGACAACGTGTGGCGTCATCTTTGCTTGTCCTAGCTGGGGAGTAGGGAGTGCTGTTGCCTGGCGGTGGGTGCAGAGACAAGCCTTTCCCCTACAAAGAGGGAAGTGGTCCCAACCAGCGAGAAACCCTGGCTTGGATGGAACTGGAAAAACGGGGGGGCCCTGCGCCTGGCTTCTGTGGTCCTGTCACCCCCCCCCCCCCGCCCCGTCCCTCTGTATCTTCTAGTCTGGTTCCCCCTCGCCCCCAGTGCCTCTGGCTTCACGCCAGCCCCGCCACTCATCCACCGGTGCCACTTCCCCTAAGGTCTTGTCCCCCCTTTCATCCTCTGCCTCGCAGGGGTTGCGGACCGCCTGTCAGGCAGGAGTCAGCCGGCGGCTGCACGAGGCTTCAGAGACCGTGCCGCCCGCGGCACTCGGCCTGCCTGCCCACTGATTGGCCGAGCTGCTGTTTCCATGGTGATCGCCGGCAAAAGCCCGGCCCCCACCTCGCATCTCCTCCTCCTCCCGCTCCCCCCCCGCCCCCCCTCCCCCGGCCCTATTCAGTGGCGAGTGCAGCGACAGGCAGGTTAATAAAACAGGAGCCGCGTGAGGAGCCGGGCTGTGGGCCTAGGTCCCAGCGTGGTGGCCCGCCCAGAGAAGAGAGGGACGGTGGGGGTAGGAAGTGAGGAGCCCGCTTGGAGCACAGTTAGTGCCCGCCCCCAGACCAGCCAATCAGGGGCTCCACCCACTGCAGGTGCTGGGGCTGTGCCTGCCCTGGGATGTTGGGGGTTCGTTTTCTCATAGCGTGCCTTCTCACAATGGCCTCTGGGGGCAGTGTCTCCACCCCCAACAAAACCCCGGGATCTCTGTAACTGGGATGTGAAGAGAGAGATGTGGAAAGGGAGGACAGAGGCTGGGAAAGGCGAGGTCTGGGAAGAAGAGCAGAGCGAGACAGGGTTGAGACAAGAATGGTGTCGCGCTGAAGGATGATGGGGAAGCAGACAAGAGGGGAAGGAGGAAAGAAGTAGGAATGAGGCTGCTGGCGAACACCGAGCTGTTTGGGCTGGATGGAGAGTGGAGCGTGAGGCATAGAAATGAGGCGAGTTTAGGCATAGAAGGTGGAGGGTGGGCTTCAGGAAGGTCCAAGGTTAAAGGCCGAAAGGAGAAAGATTGGAGCTGGGACTGGAGGAAGGAGGCGGAGAGGGCTGAGGAAGGTTTGATAGAGACAGGCTGACTCACACATCACATGTGCCCAGCACAGAGCCTGAAGGGTAGGCGCTGGATGTGTGCTTGCTGCATAATCACGGCAGTGGAGGAATGAGGAGGAAACTGGTGGGCTGTGGGTGCTGGGAGTCTGCGCTGGAATCGGTAGCCCCAGCGACACCACTCCTTGCCAGTCAATCTAGTGTTTACTGTCAGATCTGTGCTGCGCTCTAGCATGGATGACCTCACTGAGCACTTACAATAATCCTTTGAGGCAGGCCTATTACAACACCCACCAGGGATTCAGAGAGGTCGAGTAACTTAGTCAAGGTCACAGGGTTCTGGTTCTATCACAGATGTGGTGGACATGGAATCAGCAGTTGTATCTGGAGTTGAGTCTTTCTGGCCAGAGATTCAAACCATGAGGTTTGTGATGGGGTAAGAAGGCATTCTGTGTCCAGAGGTCAAGGCTGGATCTGGCTGTGATGCTGAGCCAGGGGTCAGGGCCCTGGCTGCCGTCTGTGACATCTGGCTCTATACTCACTGTTCCCTGCTCGGGGGAGACGCTGGATTTGCTGGAGTTCTTGTTTTGTTTCGTTTGTGCATCATCGCAGCTGAAGTGACAGACGCAGGGACCCTGTAGCAATTCTCAAGCACTGCCCTTGAAAAATCATCTATTTTGAAACAATGGAGCAGCCCAGAACTAGTGCCACAAGGTCTAGACTGGAAAGAGAGTTGGAAAAAGGTAGACTAGCTTGGCTGTAAGTTAAGTGTGATGGTACAGATCTGTAACCCCAGCATGTAGGAGGTGGAGGTAGGAAGATGAGGTTTCGGGGTATCCTTGGCTACATAGGGAGTTTAAAGCCACCATGAGCTAAATGTCTTTTTTTTTAAATGAAAGAGGTTTATTGGATGGAGAGAGAGAAGGAGAGAGACAGAGAGACATGGGGGGAAGGGGGCACCCCACTGAGAGAGGGGAGAGAGTGGGAGAAAAGGAAGGAGCAAGGGCCAGAGAGTAAGAGCCAGCTAAATGTCGAAAGAAAGAAAGAAAGAAAGAAAGAAAAGAAGAGAAGAAAAAAGAAAATGGCTTGGCTCTAGATCTGTCTGTGATATGGCGTTGGCCTTAGATGGATGTTATAATTTCTGTGAGCCTCAGTTTCCCCATCTATAAGATGGGAAAATATGAGATAGCTGGTGATACAGGTTAGAGTGGGATGAAGCCTGGGAAATAGCTGGCCTGTAGAAAGTTCTTGGTTAAAGTGGCTTTCTTCTTTTGAGTCAGGAGGTCTCTGTAGGTGCTGATTCTCCTGAGAAACTTGTAACACCATACTCCATGACCCAGGGAGAAGAAACCTCCTGAATACTTGGGTCTGTACTATCCCCACTTCCAAGAATGGAGACAGCCTCCTGGCCTAAAACATGGTGGGACAGGGATGTTCCTCTCTCTAAAATGGGACAGAAGGATCCAAGCTAAGGGAATGGGGGGGGGATCACCGTGTCCTATCTGAAGAGGACACTCTGCCTCCCTGTCCCTGACCCCACCAGGAAACACCACTGAGAGAAGCCAAACCCCTTAGCAGAAGCTCTGAGCTTCTCAGGCTGCCCACTGGTGGCTGCTGTCCCTGCAGCCTGCAGGCTCTGGGGATGAGGACTGAGGGCCAGGCCACAGGCTAGGAGCCCAGGCCAGGGAGGGCACAGGCA